>NC_051059.1:14067713-14367713 GCF_904848185.1 Acanthopagrus latus | reverse complement strand
AATCTGTGGACACACACACCAGTCTGTGTGCTGTTTACTCACAGGCTGACAGTGTCAGATGCCAGAGAAGTCAAAACATTTCACAGCAAAAACTGTCCTGGCTCTTTCATATTCTTATCTATCATATTCTCTCTTGGTTTCTGTTTTAGAAAGCTCTTCTCCAAAAGTTACCATATGTCATTCTGTATACAGGCTGCAGTATTGGAGTTGATCACACGTGCTCTGACTGCTGAATGACCCTTTAGCACTTACATTCTGCTTTTCATATTCCCGGAATAAACTGCAGTACACTCTGTAGTTTTATGGTTTTGCCATGAAGGGACAATTCAATCATCTTAATTGATTGAATGACACAATATATGGCATGTTTATGGAAGCCCTGACGGACAAATGAGATTTTTCTTTTTTTCTCGGTGATCCCGAACTAAATCATTTCCTCATGAAAATACTTTTTTTTTTTCACATGGATCCACACAGAAAAAAAAAATCTCATTTTTTTTTTTTCTTCCTTTTCACTGATGAAAAGAAAATTACAGAGCTTAGAAAGGTTATCCTGGCAAAATAATGTTTTGCCATGAAGATGGAAATGGATCAGAAAAGTACAGAAAAACCCAGAAAAGCTGAGTTGAAAAGTTCTCGGACAGTAGTTCAGAGTAACAATATCTCTGATCTGACGCTTTGAGGAATTATCTGACGATTGTCTTCTCGATCAAACACTCAATTAAATGTCAGCACATAGTGAGAAATGAGAAATAAAGGATAAGTTCCCCCCGAAACCAGATTTCAGTTTATTATCATGCCGATTGAAAGTAATTTTAAAAGAAGACTGCAACACTGTTTAGTTGTGCATCTCCACAAATGTTCTGTGAATTACTTGGGTGAACTAGTCCTTTAAATGTTGTTACTTCTAGGTTACTTCTTTAAATGTCTTTCTTTGTCCAAAAGTCAGTGAATATATCAAAGATGTTTTTTTTTTATTATTGTCACAAATGGTTGAGAAAAGCAGAAGTCAGCTTGATGCAGTGTTTGGGTAAGAAAAAACAAAAAAAAAAAGGTTAATAGATTATGAAAATCAAAAATAAGAATTAATGGAAATATTTAAATGTCCATTTCTTACTTCCTTAAGGATTCCTAAGATCAGCTGCTGATGAAGATCACGTCATGTGATCCAAAGCTCTGGAAGAGTGGTGAACTTGTTTTCTCAACACAGAAACAAATTAAACTGATGCTCAGTGTTTGGGAGTACAAAACAAGTGTCCCTGCACGCCCACGAGACTCCCGGTTTGAACCCTGCTTATTCATGTATTATTCATGATTCTGACAGAAGCTGAAGCCAGGTGATGTTTCACAAAAACTCGATCATGAACAGGAGACCGGTGCACATGTTGACACACTTGTTGAATGGTATGTGACATAAGATATTTAATTATCACTCTGTATAACTTTGCATACTCTGCAAAAGCATATACATGTAGAAACATTTAAGCAAAGTGGAATTTATCTGTCTTAAAAATCCAATTTCACTTATCTAGTCAAATGTTTTGGAGGATACAGAAAACTGCTCTTTAGATAAAATCATGATTAATATTTCAATACAGTGAATGAAGAGACACACACGTACTGCTCGTTTTATAAATACAAAATGCTATGTATTGACTTTTGACCAGTGTCACATATACAATCCATCACAAAAATACAGCCGTGGATGCATTACCATTTTACAAATGTACAAATCCATGACCTTACGGAGCACATAGAACATATGTGACTATCACACTGTCATACAAAATAATTTAAACCATCGTAGCAGACCATCATTTATCATAAGCCATCTGCAGCATGTTTAAGGGCGACAGCATATGGAGCCTCTGCCCATCACATGTATAATTACACTCCTAACAGGTGTTCTCCAGCACACTGAAACCTGCAATCCAGCTCAGAAGCAGTCGAAGACACGAGCACGACGCAGGCTCATAATTTTAACACGCCACATATGAAGGAATCCTCGGGATCTTAAGAATCTCACAACATCTGGAGCCAGTGACGACTTCTCAAGGATGTTTTTGAAAAAAAGCCTGAGACTAGGACAACTATGAAAGGAAATTGTATGTCATTAGACAGTAAATGGCTGGTTTGCCTCCCACTAAACCAAAAATGTTGAGGAAAAAGAAGGTGTGGAGCTGTGCGGGTGTCATCCATCATCCCTCTGGAGACACGTTAGTCTGTCACTGGATGTCATCATCATCAAACAGATCCTCAAAATCTGTGGAGGGACGACAAAAACATACTCATTACACTGAAGTTACATAACAGCGGGACAATGAGACACTGGCCGTATTTCAAATGTTTCTGCAGGCCAGACGTTTTCTCATAAAGCAGTGTTATAATTTGGAGGGTTAAACGGCTGCAGGGTTATAAAAGGTAAAAGGATCTGGGAGGGCACTCGCTGAGGAGTCTGCTGAGTGCCCTTCCTGTGGGTCTGACAGTTTGTGAGGTCAGAGGTCAGCAGGAGAACTGTATGAACATGTATGAGAGTATGTTCCACATCCCCGCTTTCTCCAAGGTTAACCTACATTTAAACCTCTCAATTTTAACACTTTTTAAGACCTTTTTTTTTTTTTTCGTATTCAAGAATTACAGGTAAGTAAAGGTGATTAAGTACATGTGAGAGTTTAGGTAAATCTACATCTTGCAAGAGACATTAGTCATGTTTCCATAGAGCATTCTGAAGAATATCTCATTGGAAATTTCATGGAAACGGCAAAATTCAAAAGAAAAATTATCATTGCATTTCTACGTCGTCTTCAAACTGCATGCGATATGGCCAATGTAAGAACGATTACAGCTGCGTTATCGAAGGTAATTCCAGACGACCTCTCTCCATTTCTCCAAGTGGCTCTCACCCGCCATCCTCGGGCGAAATTACGCTTTATGTACCTGAGTTCATTCACTCAAAAATGTTAAAATTTTAAAAACTCAGAAATTCAAATTTAAGACTAATTAAAGACATTCAAACCTGACCCCATGTTTGCTGGAACTACTCTTTACACAGACGTCTTTTTAATTTTGATTTACTGTTTTGGTCATTTGGCGACCTTATGCTGTGTAATGAATCAACTGATTAAAGACAAAATAGTGAATAAAATAATCATTAGTGGCCAAGGACAGCAAGTGATGATTACCCTCATTCAAGATTAACACCCCCCCCACCCCTTTTTTTAATGATTGTTTTATTGATGTATAAATTGGCAGAAAATGCTGAAAAATGGACACTGCAGCTCAAAAGATGACAGCACACATGAAGTATTAAACCAGCCAAGTATAACCAACATTGCAATACAGCCGGGTGCAATACCCGAATCATAGAATTGGAATTTTTTTTTTTTTATAGTAAAAGGTCAGTTGTGTGACAAAACAGCATAATAACAAAGTGCTGTGGTCCTAGTCTCTAAATCTTGTTCTCCAGATGTAAGAGGACGTGTTTAGGTGGCTCAGACCTCGACAGACATTGTGATTTCAATAGTCGTTTTCAATGAAAGTTAAAATTGGGAGGCAAAAATGTTGTTTCCATTTATCTCAGTTATTTATCAGTCAAAATGATAGCACCACGATCTTTTTAACCATATAGTGGAGCCCTGACTAAACAATGCAAACCAACGAAAGTTGCAGGCTCTACTTAATGTTTTTGTAGCAAATCTCTTGAAATATCTGAGTGTGCTACCAGTATCGGCATTCACATCTACGTATATAAGATAAATCACACACACAACACACACACACACTGAGGAAGGCAGAGCCCAAAAACTAAAACCAAAATGATATTTTGAATGATTTTCCTGTCAGCATCCAGTCCACACTCAGTACACTGTGTGCAGACAGCAGGTTGTAATCTACAAGGACTCCTGTGGCAGACTGCTGTTTTCAAAGGTGTCATCACACATACACACAGGACACAGAAATCAGATGGCACATGACAGAAAAACAACATTTTGACTCTAATTAAAGCCTTCACACAAAAAACAAAACACATTACCTACAATGAGAGACGGCCACGCTCAGGTGACAAAATTCCTTATGTTGGCTTGCAACTGCAGGCTGTCAGGATTTCTTTTCTTTCCTTCCTTGCATTAATATGCTGCTGTAACATCATTTGCCTGATACTAATTTGTAAACCTTTAATAAGTGAAATAAGCAAACATGTTCCATAAAGATTCCTTCAACAATTTCTTCCACACCAAACTAGAGAAATCAACTTCTCTAGTCATGTGAATCATAGAAAACATCCATTATTTACAGCACAATCATGAACGTTGCAATGCAACCAAGCCTCTTTTTTGTTTGCCAAGAGTTTCGTCTTACCAGTGATGAAATGTTTTTTTTTTTTTTTTTTAAAAAGGGAAAAGTTCTCTCAAAACGTTTCGACAAAGTTGGAGGCATCTTCCGGTCTAAAATATCCCTGCATGCATTGAGATTTCCACAAATGATTTGCAGAGTATAAAACTTTACAAAACTTGCCTTCGGCATCGGGGTGAGTAGATGATGACTGAAATCTAATTTCCTTTAATCAGAACTAAGGAGTCAGTGCACCAGACCATTTAACACTTAGTTACTTGTTCATGTTCAGTCTGGAGTTTCTGCAGACTAGCAACCCACATTAACTCTAAAATATTCAGATGTTCAGTTAACTGAACAGGGCTGATGAATAAATATGAGCATCAATGCGGTAATAGTGTGTGACTGTATTGTCCATACATTATAATTTTTTACATGTAACACTACAAAACTATTTCCAAAGAGGTTAACCCATGTTTTACTTGCAGCAACAGCTTAATAATACTGGAGTTTAATATCATCCTTGTAAGATAACGCTTGGCAAAATAACATGAAATATTCAACACTGTTAACTTACTTTTCCACAGATCTGCTTCAGCCTAAATATCCCTGAGCAGTGTGAAATCACACAAATTAGCAGAGCAGTTTTACTTCTGTGACAGTGAAAGAATGGAGCCAGCGTGTCACTGATTGTTTCACTAAATGAACATTTAAAATCCCCTTTAAAAATGTAGGCCAGGGGATTCGGGAGCTGAGTTCAGTAAGCCTGGAGACAGTCAAGTGGTACACATCTCTACCGTAAAGGGAATAAAGCCCTGTCGCCCTAAATGAGCCTCATACAAAGCACATCCACCGAGCTCCCGCTGAGAAGTCTGCGTGGAATCTGTGTCACATATGGCAAGAAGTTGTGGCTGTTTGATGTAGCTGCGCCTCGGGACAGAGATCACACTACATTATAAAACACAGTTTGTAAAAACGGGGCAGGGGGGCACAAGGAATGTTTTGGGGGGCAGTAAAGAGATTTCCCGCTGTGGAACAGACAGCACCCCTGACGCCCAGAGGTGAAATAACATTATGTGCTAATTGATTCAGTCTGCCCTGACTGACAGTTTGCAGATGACTGACTCCTCCTCACTTCACTTCAGATGACCTGGGTAACAAAACGTATTTACATCGATACTTATATTATATTTGACAGCCAAAAAGCCCTGTACAGCTCTGTTTCTAGGAGACAAGATGTCTAGAAGCGTGACTGAAACATTTCTGAAAGTGGATAAAAGACGCGGCGATACAACAATTTAGTCTTGCTGGTCTTTTGTGTATATGTCAGGGTTTGTGTGTCTCCAGGTAAGTCGCTCCAATCAAATACCTACTTCAAGACATTTCTTTCCTGAGAAAAAAAACCTTCCACTCAACCAAAAATGTCAGACTCCATTGTATGCAATAATTTGGGGGGAACAGGACAACAGAGAAATTCTAGCATCCACAACATAATAACCACTGGCACAGCTAATCTTTGTCAGTTTATGGTGTCCAAAAAGAAGAATGCAACACTGATGGTAATTTTGAGTACAAGGGAACAACAGTCTACATGAGGCCGGTCGCAGCAGTAGCATGAGCAACAACTGGCCCCTAATTCCATCCAGATGCAGACAATAACTGGAATAATAGGCTGTTTCATCTCCAAGCACATGAAGCTTTGCAGAAATGCTGGATATGCAGCCAGTCCGCAGCTTTCAGTAAATGTATCTTCAGGGAATGCCTCAAATGTCACCCTGTGTATTAATAACTGGGGCTGCGGTGCAATCATGTTGTGATTATTTTGACATTTCTGATATGATTCATAATTAGTTGGGATGGTCATTTTTGCATCACAATTTCATTTTTACTAAAAGGACTGATTACAATCATGATGTGACATTCGCTGAGGTTTGTACCAAAGAAAGCATGTTCTCTTACATCTGGAAAAGAAGACTTGAAGCACTGCAGCGCTTCATTAAAATGCTGTTTTGTCACACATGTTAACTTTATCAAAAATAAATGATTGATAGTTCAATAGCACTGTAAAAAACTGAATGATTTGGCCACCTTGCTCACGTCACTTGATTTTATTTAGGACAAGAATAAATGCATTAAATAAAGTAAAATCTTAGATGAATCGTGAATTAACCTTTAATAACACGATCTGATTTTTACTAATATGTCTGTAACTTTTTTTAATCCATCCGCAGATCATGTATATATGTGTAGGAAAAGAGCATAGGATCATTCACCGCCCCAGTCCTTTTGCAGAAGAGGTATATTTTATTTTAGGTTGCTGCACAAGTGAGGCCAGTGTTATATACAATCTACGCACAAGACATCAGAATCCCTCTGTATTTCATGTGAGCTTCAACTATTTTCGCAGTAGAGCATCTCAGTGTGTGAAGGTGAGCCAGCTGAATGTATATGAAGAAATCTTTACCATTGAAGAAGTCTGAATGAACGGCCTTTTCATTAGCAGCCAGGTCCATCAGCAGTCCTGTGCTTCCCCCAGCCTGCCAGACAACAAACACGCAGCTCAGAGAGGAACAGATTTAAAAACAGACAGACAAACAGCAGCTTACTAACTGTTTAAATATGCCTGAAACTAGAAACTTCTTAACGCTATTTTATAATTACATTTTTTTTTATTTTGCTGATGCATCATAACGTTTTCATCCCACCGAGCAGACAGCTTTTAGTTTAACATTCTTTAGTTTCTCATCCATTTTATTTTTTCTCCACATTCACACTCGTGTACTATTGTTAATTTGTTTACGTATATGTTGTTATATGGCGCCATTACATGTCTGTGTTGGTCACTGATGGGCATTGTGAAACGCCTCAGACAGTAACGTTACGTATCTTACAGAAACGTCAGATTAACTGGTAAATAAATGTTAGCTAGCTATTTAACTACCGTTAGAGGTAAGTGTTACATTAGCATTAGTGTGGAGAAATTAATTAACCCTGTCACTGCGGGTTTAAAGCAGTTAGCATGCATTAAATGCTTATTTAATTTTGAAGCTAGGCTGAAAAGGGTGCACGTTACAACGAAGACTGTACAGCGTGAACTGTTTACACACGTAACTAAGCTACCGAGTTAGCCTGCTAAGCTCGTTAGCTAACAGACCTCGTCCAGATCGACGTACGGTCCCGCGCCCTCCGGAAACATTTCATCCACTGCTGGTTTCATGGCGGTCGAGTTGGACTGATCCTTGAGTGGCATGGATAAGCAAAACCACGAGGTCGTACACTCAGATTATCACCAAATTCTCAGCTAGGGATGCTACACCTACACAGCCGGGCTTAGTGTGGTACTGTGTGAAAATAAATCCGACGTAAAACGTGGAATCGAGACACAAAGGTTCCGCATCGAGTTCAGAGGCAAGCGTTCATGAATGAATTTGGGTCATCATTCATTTAATCCAAGAACATATTAATACTTAACATGTTAAGCCAGTTTTGTTTGAGTTAAAATTAATTTGAAGTATTTTCATCGTTCTTACTCTTGTTCTTGTCCCCCGGCCCGAGTTATTTCCAGAAATGATTTTTTTCTTGTGTTTGTTTTTATTTTTCTGTGTGCATTTCTGCAGCACAGCACAGCAGAGCTCCAGCTTCCTCCCACAGTCCAAAGACATACAGGAGAGGTTAAAATGTGAGTGTGAATGGTTGTTTGTCCCTATATGTCAGCTGTCAGCTGTGATTAACTAGCAGCTTGTACAGGGTGTTACCCGCCGCTCGCTCAATGTCAGCTGAGACCGGCTCCAGGAAATACCAGGAAAATGGAAATGTAGCAGACCTTTTTTGAAGCCCATTGATTTTTTTTTTTTTAATATATGGTGACTTATATGAAGGCCTACTTTACACCCATCTATACATGGATTTATACACTTTATATGTAGTTCACGTATTTTGTCACACATCTAAATTGCGTGTGTTTTGTATGTCATGGACAAAAGGTGCTATCATGTATTATGAAACATGTTTTGGAGTGAGTCATTATCAATGCAGGGCGGCTGTAGCTCAGCGGTTAGAGCAGGTCGTCTAGTGATCAAAAGGTCGCCAGTTCAAATCCCGGCTCTGGGCTGCATGTCGAAGTGTCTTTGAGCAAGATACTGACCACATTGCTTATCAGTGAGCGATGAGCTGGGGTTGTTCAGGGGGTACCCTGCCCTCGCCCTGAGACAAGGCTGGGATTGGCTCCAGCAGCAACACCCCATGGAAAGGGATAAGCGGACAATGTAACGGACAATGATGTGACATTATCAATGCAAAGTTTCTGTCTTTCTCTCATGATAGTGACCACTCCAATGCATGTTTCATACTACATGATACCACCTTTTGTTCATGACATACTAAACATTTTAGCTAAACTTAAGTTTTAATTAAGGGTAAAATTGTCACCTAAACAATCCTGTATAACATTGGTAGAATGCTGTTAAGCTTCACACTTAATTTGATGACAGTAATTTGATGACACTAATTGGTAGTCTTTAGTTTCAGATGTTATACAGGTGAAGTGGGATTCCTTTCATAGGGATCATATCCTGAACTGCAGGTTAATGTTCACACAGTCTGTTTTCATTCAAATCACGCAGCTAGAGAATTAAAGACGATCACATGAAGTTAATTCCATTGACTTTTATTGACCCTAATTGGATGCTTTATGTCTCCAGTTTGTGTTATAATCAGTTGTAACATCCGGTTTGGTTGATTCCATTTGATTCCAATATAATTTTTCAATTTTCATTTTTTTCTTCTTTACAGCAAATGAAACAGCAAACATTGTTCTTTATGATTACATGAACAGTTTTATTGGTTCAACCTGTGCAGGCATCACTCTTAGCCTTCAGTATTACAACTCAGTGACGGTGTGTTAAATATAAAAGGTGGTTGTACTATATGAACATTGGAGGCATGCAGTTATTTTGTGCTGCAAACATTTTTATTCGCTTGAAAAACTCCTTTCTTACACACAGCTGGGGTAACTGAGTTGAGTCTAACCTCCTCATCAAAATCACCATGAAATATTTGTCAAATATGTTTCAGGTGACGATGAATCATCCTCTCCCTCCTGTCAACAACAGCACCATCTTGTGTTGCACTGCTGACGCTCAGAGAGTTTTGTCACAGCCCTCCTGCCTGCTGGGAATCATCCTGCTCACGTCGATGTTGTTGCCGGCGAAGATGTCCTTGGCCTTCTCGATGGTGGAGTCTGGCAGGGTTCGCGTTCGGCCCAGGATCCAGGCGAAGTCGACGTGGAAGAGCCTCAGGACGTCCGTGCAGGAATACACCAGGGCCGAGTTCACATAGTCAGTGGACAGGATCCAGTAAGGGGTGTAGGGCAGGACTGTGGAGCACAAAAAAAGATTACCTACTGTGTTTTCTCCTGACCTGACACAGGCGGAGAAATGATCTGTCTATAATGAGGTTCATTAAGGTCAAGGGTAACATTCCAGCACATAACAGTGTCAGTTATTTCCAAAGAGTGTATAAATGTCTGGCTCACCGTAGGAATAGCTTATTCCCAGTTTGGCAGGATTCTTCAGATCCTCTATGACTCCGGTCCCTTCGATTTTCCTCAGGTCTCCTTTTCTGCGTCATGCCAGACAGTTAAATTTCATGTTTGATTATGTGAAATTACAAACCATGCCAAAATGACCTCCTGCCTGCACGTTTGCTCAGGGAAATTGCAGCAAGGACTCACAGTATTTCAGAGCTGACCACTCGAATGGAGTTTTCTGTCGTCAAGCTGAAATTGGTTTCGATGCACCGGCCCTTCTCAAACTGCGCCGGCAGTTTGGCAATCTCAAACCATCTCCCCATGAACTGCAAGGGCAGAGACACACACGAGCTCAAAGACAATTCAGAACAGTGGATGAATAAATCAACATAATTTATTGGAGTCAGTAAAATGTACCGCAGGCGTCCTGAGCTCATCTTAATTACAATTTTGTGGTTTATAACTCACTCTAATGACATGGGAGGCACATATAATGGCGTTTTATATGTTTGTTAATGTAGTTAGTTCATGAATAAAAGTTCTGAAGATGTTCTGAAAATGTTCTGAAGACATTTTTAAAAATATTATTACAACTGCATTTTCTCTACATTAGCTTTCATTATCTGTTCATACACCAGTCTCCAATTACATGTACTGACAAGAAGAGTAGCATTTGTTGACAAAAACACATGCTAGCTTATAACTAAATTATAGATTAGTTAAAAAATTCATGTTTTACACTCAGATCTTGATTAAAGGAACAGTACCCCTCATGCCGATGGAAAGCTGGCTCATGTTTGTAGTCCACAAGTCATTTCTGGGGCTTCACATTAAAACAGTGTTGTGGCGCTCTCATCAACAACTGGGAGTGTGTTTAAAACTGATAAAAACGCAAGGAAAAAAAAAAAACATAACTCGGCTCCATACAGCTCGTCTGGCATGATCCGAGTCTCCAGAAGCCTCGATATGCCACACTGACTTGAAAAGACGTTATTTACAACTGTCTTTAAGCCGAAATCTTCACTGTAGCTGCTAAGGTAAAAGCATTACATTGCGCGTCGAGGGTGTGAATGAAGTCTTTAGAGATTTGGACTGGATGACAAAACTCCACCTGATCTTTCATCGACGTGAAGTTTAGTAGATAATGACTGGATTTTCATTTTGGGTCAACTGTTCCTTTAAACAATGTTAAGATGAAGATAAGTAACTGAATTACTAACTGCTATGTTCTACGGAATAAAAATCAAATATAACCTGACACATCCGACAGTTTTGAAGCATCTATTTAAAAAAAAAAAAAACCCTGATGACTAAAAGAAGGTCGACAGTTTTTGGTCTATTTTTCTCCTTTTAAAACACTACAAAGAAAAAAAGGACGGCTGTTTTTGTCCCAGCACATCACTGGAGGCCGCCTGGCTCTGCCTGTGTATTCGTCATGTTCAAAACAAAGACGCTCGTACCTGTTTGAGGGTGAAGGCCGGTTGTACAGCTGGTTCTGGACATGGACCCCAGTGGGGCACCTGAGCCCTGATGATCGGGAGGATGAACGCAAACACCAGAATAAAAGATAACTTCATGATGGAGACGGGCCTCTGTTAGCTGCAAGAGACTGTCAGCCAAAACATACAAATGAGTCAAGAACTGGACATCTGCATTTAATCTGCAGTATGTGAAGAAAACAAGACAGTAGCAGTAAAGTTAACTTAACTTTAACATTTCATACACAAATTAACTAAACACACATCATCTGTTAAATGGGATTAATCCTCACAAAAATGTTTTATATATGTTACAGAATATATTCCCTCACCTCTGTGGCCCTGTGGGTCAGATATACGTTCTCTTCCTCAGACAAGTCCTGGTATTTGAATTAGAGACGTTGCTCTCTGCGAGGTTTTGCAGCGTTGCAAGCGTGTGTCATCAATGGTGTCTTTGTGCGTCGCCAGCTTTATTTCAGACATGAAGTGAACTATTAGTAAAGTGGAGTCATGGGGGACATTCCAGGAGAAATGTTATAAAACAATCTGGATGTTGTGCTGCCCTGCAGACGGGTGGGAACGTGTTTTTCTTTATATATCTGAGGATTTCTTTAATCCCAGGTCTGCAAAGATGCACATTGTCCTCGCACACTGAGAAACAGATGGACGCCATTTTTAATGTTATTTTGAAGTTTAAATAAGAAATTTAGTCATTGGCTAAACAAAGGGCTTCACAAAATGGATTAGATTTGACCTAATTTAATTATATTCTGTCGAGTCACATCACTGTAGCTTATCTCCACATTTGACAAGTCCAGAGTCTGACCTCTGCAGCCGTGCAACAGAGCGTGATTCTGGAGGTGGTGATGTCGGTCTGTCGGTCCTCCACTTTGGTCCAGATGGAAATACAACAACAACTATTGCCATGAAGTTTTGCATATTCACAATATTCAAAGTACCCCAACGATGAATGTGATAGACAGTTGATTAATAGATTTGATACTGAACGTCAGTATCTGACAAGTTGGGAATGAGGCTCAAAAATCAGCTTTTTTACAATGTGGCCCTTTGCTGACTTTGATGGCGTTGTCTGAATAATCCAGCAAAGATGTTTGGCCTTGTGCAGTTTTGTGTATTAAGTTACTCTGACTGCCTTTTCACCAGTAATTGAGTCATTTATATTGTTTGTTATTTTTGTACACTTACTTCACAGTTATGGTTACAGACTGTCTCTCTCCACCTTCCTACACTGGTATTTTGATTTTTAAAACTTCTTTAATATAAAATTAAAGATGGCTTTTTTTGCTAGCTTTTTCCCCCAAAATGTATATAGATATTGCAGTAGTATCCTCATTGAGAATTCATTTGGCCACAATCATTGTGTACTCCAATAATCCGATGTCATGACGGCTCTAGTTACAACATAGAGGCACACTATTGATTTGGCATAAAAAGACGTACTTTATTAATTCATCTCTAAGATGATTTTTTTATAACCCGTGAGCATGTTAAATGGGGCAAACATGCATTTTGTGGTGATCCCTTGACTATTGATAAAGCACCAGCGTCAGGAAAGGCGACAAGTGCAGGTGGAGAAAGTGAAAGAGAAGCACGTGTCCCTCTGTTTATCACCAACACCTGGACACAGAACATGAGAGCTGCTCAGTGGTCAGCAGGTCAGAACGGCCGTGTGTGAAACTGTGTGAGCGCTCGCTGAAGCTGAATAAAGGAAGGTAAAAGAAATCAATTCGACCAACGCTGGTTTATTTATCTGCGTTGCACACTCTTAGTCATCTATGATTCACATCCTCACAGATTTTCACCTCTGTCCTACACGTTTCTGTCAGTGCGCCGTGAGCAGAATCCCTCCTCTCCGTCGCTCTAGTGCTGGTGTCGGGCCAGTCTGACTGCTGACTCTCAAGCTGTCAGTCATCATGCTGACAAGTCTGCTCGAAACAGAGGCCAAGTGCTGGTAACAGACTGCAGGAGCCAGTCCAGGAGCATCATTTTCACAAAATCGAGTGTTTACCAAGCGTTGATGCGCTTGGCATGTTTCTGGAGATGGATGATTTCTTCTTTTTTTATTTTACCAGTTTACGGGTAGTAGTAGCATAGTGAATAGTTTGAACTGGATGTGGATTCTTAACAAGATCATAGCAATGTATTTGAAAGTTTAACTCTGCCCCTGGCTATTGTTGATCTTGATTCTCTGCAGAGTTTTGCTAAAGTGATTGATTACATCCTCACATAGATTAATAAAGTAAGTTGGCACACGATCAGACAGTGCTCATCCATTTGAAGAACTGGCTGTGACTCTGTACACAGGAAAAGTTTAAGACACGCGCTGCAACATACACAAAAAAACAGATTTTCAAAAATATGAGCTAATCCACTGAAGGATAGAAAAAAACAAAAACAGGATAAACTAATTAAATCTGACTTTTTTTACTCAATAGCCTGACATTTAAATATCTACGTTGTTCTGGTGCTGTGCACAACAGCTGTTTGACACTCAAAGCGGTTCATACCAAACGCTGTCAATTAAATGCAAATACCAGTAAATGCTGTCTGCTTTCAGACAAAACCCCACAGCTACAAACAAGGTTAAATTAAACAAGAGAGAGATCAAAAAGGCTCCGTTTCCAGCTAATACGCTTCAGAGAGGAATGACTTGTTAGCTGCGCCCAGATACATCAAAGCCGGCCTGGTTAAAGCAGAAGCGCCCAGACGGAGGCAACGAGCCTGGCTGGTCAGTGTGATCAAGGAAAGAAGTGGACCACGCTGTCCCACTCAGTCAGAAAAAATATCAAAAAGGAGAAGGAATATTAAAGAAGAACATGAGAATGAAGAGACTGAGTGATTTAGCCGGGAGCGGTTCAGTCAAATCTGGCCCGATATCCGTCATGCCTCAACCAGGCTTTTTGTTTCACTGTCATTCAGTCTTTACAGTTAAATGTTTCACGTCACCTCCAGAATCTAGTCAACAGTATGCTCAGTACTTTGATGTTTCTCTAGATGGCGCTCTCTTCTGTGTTTTTTTCTTCTTCTTTTTGTTTTTCAGCCATGGCTTCCATCTCTGCTCACGTCCCCCTTTTCTCAAACCTAATCAGATAACAGCCGTTCTGAGGGAAAGCCTCTTGTCATGCCTGTTTTCTGTAGACGTGCCCACCCACCTTTCAGGAAACACCCAGCTACACCTGCACCACGGTGCCCAGGCCCACACCTGAACCGCTCGTCTTGACACTAATAGCCTCGCGAGTCCACAACCCCCAAGAAAAATTGGATTTTGGATTTAAAAAAAAGGAGAAAAGTCCTTTACCTGCATTAATCCAGTGATTTGGTCACAGAGGGGCACAGCAAGCTGCAACCACAACAGCGCATATTATGACTTTATAAAGTCAATAATGGCTAATGAGTTGGTAAAAAAAAAAAAAAAAAAAGAGCTCTGATAGTTTTTTCTAGCAAATCCTGAAGAAAACATCCTACAAGGAAGCGTTATCCATTTGCATTTGCCATTAAAGCTACTCTGTCAAACTCACCCTGCCACCTTTCCAGCTTCAAAGAGTGCTCTGGGGACCTTGTTTTGTATTATTACCTCATTGATATTGTTAATCTAGAAGATCAGAGTTTGAAGGTCTTTCTCTTCTGATAAAAATGTCTCCAAAACTACATAGCACACCTTTAAGGTTTAGGAAAAAAAGTGGGAAAATCAATGTGAAAAGTCCGACTGTAAGCTGAACTGGAAGAATTTGTAGATCCAAAAAACAAAGTAGAATTCTTAGATGTATGTTTTTTGATACAAGGGATTTGGATGGGAACACGTATGATTGACAGAGTTTTGTAACAGCTCTAGAAAAGACTCATATGCCACTACACATGGGGTCACGCTGGGACTCCTGGCACCTGTGCACACACACACACACACACACACACACACACACACACACACACACACACACACACACACACACACTTGCACCAAAGCTTAAACATGTGGAGGTAAAACATTGCGTATCCCGTAACACACACAAAGTTTGAGAATGTTTCCTGCTGGCAGAACTTAACAGGTCTGTTCTCCTTTAGGATGCTGATGCTGTTTTTTCTGACTTCAAATTGAAGATTTACAACTGATACTATCATTTTGAGGCCTTTGTCAAACAGAAAACAAGAGGAAGATAACGGGAAATGACGGGTTACATAGACTAAGAGCAACACGCAAAGAAGGTACACAGCTGTCAATCACCAAATAATACATATCTATCGTTCACGTGTTTTCACAAACAAGGCTGTGTGATTATCTCGAAATCGCTCTTACATTCTTTATGTTGAAAATAATCCGTCGAATAAGCCGAGGAATCCGCCTGGTGTCCAAAAGATTACAAGGAAAATAGAGAAAACTCTCTTTGAGGCATTTTTCTTGACCTTGAGCAAAGCAAGGTGAAAAAACTGCCTTGAAGTGGCTTCTTTCAGCCTTTTTGGATGGGAAATACAGAGCAGACTACACACCTAATAGGAACTGACGGACCTGCTTATAATTAGAGTGAATACTGACCACAGGCACATCTCCCTGAGCAAACCTACAGCCCAGAGAGTAGCAGACGTAGTATCTGATGTTAACAAGATCTAATTGTAAGCTGAAATACTACACAGTTTCTTCCTTCAGAATATTCAATATGCATTCTATGAAGTATGGTGTGTTCAAATACGCACTATAAGCGTCTGGTTAGTGTTATCACCACACTGACTGCAGGTGAATGTTTAGTTAAACTGATACAGTCTGTGGTTATCCTTCAACAAAGATAACGATCCTGGTGCCTTCATTTTCATGTTTTTCTGGTCAAACACGCCTGAGAATGTGTCACATTGGAGGGTCAGAGGTCGTTTCTCACCTGAGCACAACAACGTGAGCCACCGAGGATCGATACGACCACTGAGCAACCATTGTCGACTTTCCATTCCTCCAAAACAATTCAGTCCAGTTGCAGATTATCTTGCGGGCAAGATTAACGCACCCGCTTTTGAAAAGAAGATTACGTGAGTGTTGTTTAGTGTCAAAGGAATTCAGGTTGAGAATAAAAATGAGGCTTCGCTCTCTACTTTTTTGCGTGCTTTGGCTCACAGGTGTGGTAACGTTGGTCTTTGGTCCACAGTAATGAACATCAACCCTGCTTAACATCAGTATATTAGCATTGTAAGCTTGGTGATCTTGTTAGCATAATGGTGTTAGCATTTAGGTCACAAATTCAGAATCAATTATGACTGCAGACTTTACCAATAGCAAGTTCATCCCACTGTGCAGTTTGCAATACCTCGTACCTACCTGTGCATCAGTGTTAGAATTCATTTGAAAATTTGCTTTGGAAAACACATTTCATCTCATGAGACAAACACACTTTTTACCGTCCGACCGCTGTATGTAAACAAACTTGCATTATTAAGAGACGACATTTTTATTTGCCAACACATACGCAGGCCAAGCGTTACAGGAACGGGGATTTACATAATGCACTGAAAGTGATAGTGAGCTGATTAAAATTCAACAAGAGAGCCTGTTGTTTATCACACTACGCAGCGGTTCTGACCAGTAATGGCTCTATTTACTGTTTATAATGAGGTCTAAATGTTGAATGTTTTTAATGAGCATTTTTGTGTCGCGCGGCTATTTATCTGATTATGTTTTCCTCCATCTCCCCCGCAGCTACTTGCTTTCCATTTCCACTGCAAGCGCTTTTCCAAAGCCCTCACTGCTCTCTGTAGAGGCAGGCCAGGGATTAAAAGTGTATCCAGAGGCAGAGAGAGCAGCTGAGGGAGCGCTGAATCAAGAAACACACACGCACCTGTGGCTAATTAATCTTCCTTTACACCTGTGTGTGCTTTAGAAAAACTCTTGAGCGGAGAAGCTGAGGTCTAGAAACGCAGTGAGGTGCAGTTAATGTTCACCTGACACCTCTCTTACGTTTGGAGAATGAAAGGCTGATAATGGTGACAGTGAGGTGAATTCTGTATGTTGTTTGTTGCGGTTAGTTAGAACCATAATGTCTTCTGTGGCGTCTGTCTCAGTAAAAGCAAGTGTTACATCTTCCAAAATCCAAAAGAAAAACACTTTTTTAAATGAGAGCAGCCAGGAAATCACACACCTGCTCCAACCCAGTTGCTAGAATAATTGTTAGAATAATAATGTTTTGGTCCGGTTACATTCAGGCACAGCAACCAGTCAGTTAGAGTCAGAAAGATATAATATTTTGCATTAAAATACCTGGTTTTGTTGCCACATACACAGCTGGAAAATGTGCCAGTATCTCCCTGTCGACTAAAGCGAGGTCTTGAAGTGGTTTCAAAAACTGGTCTCTTGCTTTGCTGCTGTCTCATTGAGTTTTCTGATGAGAAAGTCAGCTCATGTTCATGTAATCTGAACAGAACCCAAACCATAACCATTTTACAGTTGTGTTTGGCTGCAGCTTAGCCAGAAGCTGGCAGCAACTTCCAGGTGTCTTCCTTGTTTTATCTGGAAAATGTTTAGTGAGATATAGAAGTGCTGGTAGGGGGGTTTTGTTAGCTTTCGACTGGAGCGTTCCTATGTTCCCACAGCCCCATGTTCCCAGATTTGTAAGATTTTTATCAAAATTAGGCCCTAACCCTTACCCTTTTCAATCTTTCTGCTGCTGATGATCAAAATAAATTAGTCATTCATTCATTCATCCATTTACTATGAATTGCTTCCAAAATATCTTGTGGGAGGACAGGGCTTAAACTGAAGGGAAATGTAGGAACACAAGACCTGATTTTGAAAATGTCCTAGAAATGTGGGAACATAGGACTATGGGGCCATTGGGCTGTGGGAACATCGGGATGATCCCCTTTAGACACACTGCCAGGCTAAATGTCTCTCCCTGTGTCCAGTCTTGATGCTAAGCTTATGCTAAATATTTTTGGCATTTCAAGTGGTTATTCTAGCTGTGTGGGGCTGCTTAGCTGGTAGCTGCTAGCAGTAAATTTGTTCCTGGAGTCTTCACTCATTTTTCTGTGTGCAGTGTTACATTAGCTGAGCTTTATAGGTGCTGGTAGGTAGATTTTGTAACCTTTAGACAAACAGAGACTAGCTTACTGTTTCCCCATTTCCAGACTGTTAGCTAATGCTAATCAAGTTTGCTGCTAGCTGTAGCATTATAATTACCATGCTGATATGCCATTGGTATTGAATTCTAAGTGAATATTGCCACTCATGTTTGTCCAGCAGCTAAAAAGGAAGCTAAAGCTAGCAGGCAGATAGCTTAGTTCACCATCAATACTGGACAAAGACTCAGACAAAAGGTGGTAAACTCATTAACACCTGACATGTGGTTTGGTAAATGTAGAACATTACAAAGTAAAAATTTTAATTTGTGGTTTTATGACCATGTTTATGTGTTGAGCTGCTTCTAAGCAAACGGCTAGAAGCAGTGTGCAGGAGTCTTTCTGCCTTTTTTGCATGGATTAAATGTTTCGAGAGCTTTAGAGGGGCTGGAAGACAGAGAACAAGGCTAACTGCTTCCCCCCATTTTCAGTCTGTATGCTAATCAAAAGCTAAACTAGATGGAGGCTAGCTATAGTTTTTTATTTAACATACAGACATGAGAGTGGTATTGATATTCTCTTCTAAAAGTGAGCGAGTAAGGACAAGGTATTTCATCAAATCGCTAAATGAAGATTTAAAGTTTAGGCGATGTGTCATGCACACAAATTATTTTTAATGATTTTGGGGAAGAACATTTTAAATATACAAGCAAAATATGCAAATAAGCAGCGACTAATTTTGATGTCAGATAAACCCAAGAAGAGAAATGTGGCCTCCTCAGCCCACGAAATGAAAAATGTATGTCTTTGGTTCAAAGAATATCAGCATGGCCGTACAAACTGGCTGCTCTGATGCAGTCTATCAGAGCACCTAGGGGAAAAAAAATATATTTGATCTTTGTTTTGGACGTTGTTGGTGTTTATTATTCATCGTACTTGTAAATCTCTTTTTATATTCATCATGCTGGTTTTTAGCCTTGATTCTTTTTTGCAAAAGATGATACTGAAAAGAAGTTCACTGGGATGAAAGGAAAAATGAATGAATGAGATAAAAGTCTACAAAGAAGGTGAGAGGCCTGTTTGTCATTTGAACAGGTGCCAACTCTCACACTCCCTCCACCGCCTCATCACGTAAACACAGAGGAGGGGCTCAAGAATGTGATCAATGATGTGGCTGCAGGTCCTCAGACGTATAAAAGACCCTTGAATATCCTTCACATAGGTAGTACCTCTGATTACTTTCAGGTTAGCAGACTGCAGCCATTACTCCTCCTCTTTAATTCAGTCCAGGACCAACCTCCTGACTTGAAGCTGGTTGTTCTAATAATTATGCTGTTTTGTTCTCTGCAGGTTCTGGTGAGAAGATGAAGGCCATGCAGGTGATTTCCTTGACTTTGCTGTGTGCTCTGGCAGCCAACGCTCAGTTTCTGAAGTTCGGCAAATGTCCCAAGCCTGCTGTTCAGGCAAACTTTGACGCCAGCAGGGTGAATATTAACTCTTTTTTCTTATCATTCCTTTCCTACAAATCAATGTAATATATAGCATGAGATTTAAAGTTGCTATTTTGTAAGAAAAGTTTATTTTTGTCTCAACTTTACTTTTGACCCATCCCACAATCAAAAAGCATCATTATTTATAGTGTTGGGAACGAGACTCAAAGAATTCCACTTTTCTCGCAAATGGCACCGTTTAAGCGATCTTGAAATGATTAAATGTCCAGCACAATCTTTGTTTTTTGTGAATGAAATCCTGTGTTTCCCCTGCAGTATGTTGGTAAGTGGTATGAGATCATGAAGCTGCCAACAGCCTTCCAGAAAGGAGAGTGCGGCACTGCCACGTACAGCGCTAAGAGTCCTGGTGTCATCGGGGTCCTCAACAGAGAGCTGCTGTGAGTTCCTGCAGCACAAAATGTTTGATTTGACAGTTTGAAGAAACTCCTCCTTAAAGTCTTGATGTCTTTTGAACTACAGTTACTCACTTGCTGCCCTTGACGGCAGCAAATGGAAAGTCTTTTTAATATTTAGTAAAAGAAAATGGAGAATAAATGATTCGGTGGAACTTAAAGAACGTGACTGTATGTGAAAGGGAAAACTTGACTATGTTGATTAAAAGTTTTTCTTCCTTTTTTTTATTAGTGATGATGGAACTATTAATTCTATCGTCGGCTCTGCCAAGGCCAAGAACCCTGCTGAGCCTGCCAAGCTTGAGGTCTCCTTCGATGACAGTAAAGAAATCTAACTCATTACAAACATATTCTAACATTCAAGTTCAATCTTCATGAGCAGCTATGTGTGTGCTGAATATCCCCGCTGCTTTGACTCTCATACCCTTTTACATTTTTCCAGTTCCATCTCCCCCCGGTCCTTATTGGGTGCTCTCCTCCGATTACGAGGGTCACTCTCTGGTCTACGGCTGCACCGACTTCGGCCTGTTCCGCATGGAATTCTCCTGGATCCTGAGCAGAGAGCCCACCCTGAACGAGGAGACTGTTGAGATGCTGCACGGCATTCTTTCCTCCATCGGAATCAATCCCGACAAGATGGTCTCCACCGTCCATGATGAGACTTACTGCAGGCCCATGGAGCAGTAAACAGAGATACTCCTGTTTCAACCTACAGGAATGTTTGAAAGGCCAACCTGGATTTACGACATAGCACAATACTGTATGCCATGTGTCTCACCTGTTCTGAGTTGTGAAAGTCAAAACAGTAAACCTGTAGAAAGAAATGTATGTAGTGGTGTGTTTTTGTCTTTGTATGAATATGGGAACAAAGAAGTCGCAGCTGTGGAAAAGCTGATGCTAAAATGCACTTTTGACTTTAAAATGAGAATAATAACAATCATGTAAGAAAGATGTGAAATATTTTAAGGTCTGTTGAAAAGCAGACACTTAACTGAATCACTGGCACTAAAACATGAAATAATACAAATCATATACATATAAGATTAGGAAGGGTCTAAGGACAGATTGTAAAGCCCACTGAGGCACTAGATTGCTGGTTTTAAAAACTGGGCAGTGTACCAACCACATATGATAGATGTGAAATATACTCTAAGATTTGTTGAAAATCTGACAGTGAACTGAATGGCTGACTTTAAAGATTTAGAATAAAATCTATTGTGTGTAAAATATTAGGAATATTTTAACAGTTTGTTTAAAAAAAAAAACAAAACACTGATGCTAAACTGTATTGCAGGCTTAATTTACATGCAGTCACATCTGTAGGACTTTCACTTCTGAGAGTGTTTCTACACTGTGGTATCTAGGGCTTAACTTAGTAAAGATCTGAGTACTTCCTCCACAACTGCCGAGCAGGTTGTGAAAAGTGAGCGCATTTGGTCTTTGTCAGGTACAGAGAAAAAGCTTTATAGATGAAATACAAAAATGTTCAGTCTCCAGTGAGAGTCTTCAGGAGGCAGAAATAACACAAGGTAGAGTCTAATTTTAAAGCAGCAATGAATTATTCATAGGTGAGGAGAGCAGCGATCATATCGAGTGTTAGGAGTTGTTTAAGGACATTTCAAGTGTTAATGTAAAGTACTTGTCAGTAACCATAACTTCTCTCATGAAAACACATCTTATATTATTAGAACTGTAATTTACACTGATGTCATCTGGTTAGCCTCCACTTATGGGCGTCCACAGGAGGAGTTATAGTGTTTGATAAATACAAAAATAAACAGTTATATTTGCTTGCATATAGCAGGTGCAACTGTCCAATAACAAGCCGCTGGCTCTACACCTGAGCCGCAGCCGCCCCTGCTTACTATTAACACTATTACTTTTGTTGTTATAAACCATTAAACAAATGCTTGTATATCAATGCTAAATAGAGGGGACTTAAAGTAAAGAAGGATATGTTTCTCTGATGGTATGACACCTGTTTCATCTTTGATTTAGATTTTTTAAAATTAAGTGTGCAGTTCCTGTGCTATGCTCGCTGAGTGAGGCAAATGCATTTTTCTTCTGTTGACAGCCAAGAAAAGAAAACTGCATATTAAATATTCAGATGGGTCATTAAGGACAATTTTTGGGCAGCAAAAACATCAGTTATCAATACTGATAAGTACATCACATCACCACAGAGGCCAAATAAAAGCCACAAAAAACATGCAGCGCTGTTTAAATAAGTTTATTGCATTGACTTTGCACGATACATTGAGATACTCTGTAGGCTCGATCAGGTCTGTCAGTCTGTTTACTGGTGCATGGGGCTGCAGTAAACTGAATCCTGGTTGGAGGAGAGCAGCTTGTCCACTCTGACTCCGATGGAGGACAGGGTGCCCCGCAGCTCCTCGAGGGTCTCCTCAGGCATGGTGGGCTGCCTGCTCATGATCCAGGCAAACTCCACATGCAGCACGCCGAGGTCAGTGCAGCTGTAGACCAGAGAGTAGTTGTCGTAGTCGGTGGACAGCACCCAGTAAGGGGCAGAGGGAGCGACTGGAGGTGTAGGGTAAAATGTTAGCTCTGATAATTGTCACTTTTCAACATTTTCCATGTCGACAGTGTTGTTAAAGAAGAACTGCAGTTTAAAGTGTTGTGTGGGTGTGTTTGTGTGTTTGTAATAAATGAGAGGTTCTTACACTCAAAGAAGGAGACGGACAGCTTGGCAGGCTGAGAGGGGTCCTTAGCCACAGCAGAGCCACTGATGGAGTTAATGGTCCCATCAGCACTAAAAAAAAAAACAACACACACACAGATGGTAAAAATGTACAATTAGAAAAACCATCTAACTTTGTTCCTGCTCTTGTAAATATTTGGATTTACAGTGACTCATTGGGAGATGTTCCTATACTTAGATGTATTCTTTAAGCTTATTTATCAATCAACTGAACGTCATAGTGCTTTACAAGTGATTGGAAAAACATGAGATATTGTGAGGATTAAAAGATGATACAAGCAGTGAAAAAAAAAATTAGAATAAAATCGTATTGATCTACACATAAAATGATAAAAATGGAAAAATAATTAGATTCCTTAACACACAAACAACTTTATTTTATAGGTTTTGCCATGAAACCTGTATGTCTTATAGTTGTAACTCCAAAAAGTACATTTAAGAAGCCAAAACAAGAATATATTGACATATATTGAAAAATGTAATGTGCCATGTTAAAAATACAATTCCATATAGAAGGAGTATTTGACATTAACTGCCAATATATTGTCATTCTGCTTCTAGAATGTATTCCAAAATTTAATAATAGTACATACATAACATACTGTGTAATGATATGTATTTAAAAATCTATTACTTAGATATTTCTTGCTAATGTATTTTCACATCAGTGTAATGAGTCATTACAAAGTGTCATAACGCTGTTTAATTAACACAAAAAAAAAGAAGAAACTAGCATGTTAATACTTGTGAACTACATTTAAGAAAACTACACTTGTATCTCTACATAACAAACACTTTCGTGACCAGATGACAAAACTCTTGCTGGATTGTATGATGGATGTGGGTGGAGAACTTACAGCAGCTCCCTGTTGAGGACACCCACGACTCCGGGGCTCTTCAGGCTGTAGGTGGCAGTGCTGCACTCACCCTTCTGGAAGGTGTGTGGCAGTCTCTGGATATCATACCAGGTACCGAGATACTGCAGAGGGAGCGTGACGGATGCAAGAGCATGAAGTGAATTTACTGTTGGAGGTAATTTATGTAAAGTGGGATAATTAGTCAATCTCGATTGGATTAGTTTGTTCACTTTTGTTTTAATTAAACAGCATTAATATTGAATACAGACTGCATTAAGGTTAAAAAAAAAAAAGAAAAGGTGTTGTTTTCACCCTGGCAGCATCAAAGTTCTCCTGAACTGCAGGCTTCGGGCATCTTCCTGGCATGATGACCTGAGCGTTGGCTGCCAGGACGGACAGCAGAGCGAGGGAAATCACCTGGATGGCATACATCTTTTCTTCACAGCCTGCAGAAATGACATTAATATTCTCAGTTCAATTAGGTATTCACACAAAGAGACTCCGGTGGAGACTGACACCCTCCTGCTCACCTGTGTTACTGGGTAGCGGTGGATTTCTGAGTTTTGATGGTGTTTTTATAGATCAGTCACGTGTCTCCTGCTGCCCCTCCTGCCTGTTTACATGTGAGGCTAGTTTGAAAAAATGATGTGAGAATTGGCACCTGTTCGCATGATATTTGGTGATAAAAGAGGCCTCTGATAAAAAAGTGCTGATTGACCTTGGCTGCTGTTTCAATTCAAGCAGATAGTCATGGAACTAACATTTATTCATATCCTGTTGGTTGATTTAGAAAAAATTAACTATGGCATCGTTTTAGATGGTATTATTTGTCAGTCCACCATATTGGTCCAGAGTTAAATATCTCAACGGGTATCTCTCTGAGTATACAAGTTTAATGTAGCTCAATATGCTAGATTTCTGCATCAGAACATGTGTACTCTTAAACGCTATGAATCTCTGTGACTTTTTTCTCTGTGACTGTTACTGAATGGTTTGGACTACACTCAAACCGACCACTCCCAACAAGAGCCATTGACTGGACTGAAAACAAATGAAAAAATGAAGCAAAATAAAATCATTCAACAAAATATATCTGAGTTATAAACAAAACAAACTTTTGAAAAGATCTCTGTGCTGTTTTTCTGTCTGCCCAACAGGCCGAGATGCTGACTGAGACGACTCTGAGCAGTACGCATGGGAATACATTGCATATATGTATTTTTGTCACTTTGTAATAGCTTTCTGCTGCACCATGCCGCTGTTGTGATGCTGTCTCGTCCTGTTCTATCAGTAATACATTTGTTTCACCACATGAGAAATGGAATGTGTGGCGCAAGAGTGTGTGAAAAGTGTCTCATGTAAGAGAGTTGGCACGACCTCACAGACTCACTACTTAACGAATGAATCCAAACATGAATGAATCCCATGATAAAGACGATGCCAACTCCAGTGATTTATATTTAACAGCCTTAGATAATGTACCAAAGGCTCTGCTAATCAGTTCTCTTCCCATTTCTAATTACTTTGTCACTTTCTTTGAATCACATAGTAAAACATCCTGCAGCAGGAGTCCCTTTGCCTCAGATCTGCCCACTTGAGACCGAGACGGTCACAGAACAAGACATTCTTCTTTTATTGATGCAGACTGCTACTTCAGCGGACTGAAAAGAAGAGTACCTGCCCATACTATACCTCAAGGATCTCACTAAAAGAGCTCCATTTTCTTTTTGCAGAATGATGTCTTCTCTGCATTTATTAATCATGATAAAACATATAAAATGCACATTTTCACTGTATTTGTTGAGAAAGTCCTGTTAAAAGACATTCACTGTCACTGTCTGTTTGTGTTTCCTGAATGTAACATGGATCTGAAGCTTTTCCAGAAGATCCCTGATCCTGACTGAATCCTGCTACCTGGGATCTCGCAGTAATCAAGACCTAAACAAGATTTCAAAGCATAAAAGACTTAATGCTTCCATCTCTGAGAGATTACAGCTTTGGCACAGTTGTCATTCTTGCTGATGTCAAAGAACGCAGGACCACCAGCACGGTGATCCGGAGACCAGACTGCCAGTGTGATAAGAAGATGGACGGTGTTGACTGTTTATACTGACCCAGTGAGTTGATAGCCGGAGCTGTTTCTTGAGGTTAAACCTGCTCTGATCCCTTTGCCTCACTGTGACTCTATAATGCTGAGTGCGAGCAAGACGGACAGAAATCCCTTATAAAAAGCTTACAGCCAGGAGATTCTTAAATTAGCAGTTTAGATGTCCTAATGCTCAGTTCTCTTAATTCCTAAGTCCTTTATTTGTCTTTTCAGTAAATATTGTCAACCGACAGACACACAGCTGCTACAGCTACAGCTCACTACGTTTCTTTGTTCTTAAATAACTAAATGTAGGGGACGCTAATGGAAATGTTCATTCATGTCATAATTTGACATCATTTTAATACATTTTAATATGGTATATTGTATTAATTTTTAATACCATGTCTATAATTGAATCAAATAAATAGAAATGATTTTGATTGATTGATTGATTGATTGATTGATTGATTGATTGATTGATTGATTGATTGATTGATTGATTGATTGGTTGGTTGGTTGGTTGGTTGGTTGGTTGATTGATTGATTGATTGATTGATTGATTGATTGATTGATTGATTGATTGGTTGGTTGGTTGGTTGGTTGGTTGATTGGTTGATTGATTGATTGATTGAAAACATATTCTTTGCCTAACCAATTTGGTCAACTTTCCTGAAAAAAATGGTCTCTCACCACATCTGTTTTAGCAAAGGTTCTTTGGAGCACCATTTATTGTTCCGATGCACCTTCATTTTTCTGTGAGCAAATAAAAACTAAAAACACACCACTGGACACTTTGATAAAGGTTTTTGCTAACAGAGCATCTCATTATTCACCAATAGGAATAAACTCTTAAAGAAAGCTCATTTAGGCAGCAAACTCCGACATGACACAGGCCGTCCACTCTTTGGACGAACAGCACTTGTAGGGGACACATGTGCCGAAAAAGGCTTGTTTAAGCATGAGCCCTGTTCCCTCATCAGCACAAACTTTAAACAAGTAACTCCTCTTCAAAATTACACTGCACTCAAAACTTGGAAAATAAACGACCTCCGATATGTATCCAAGACAGAAGGGGACAGAGGGGAGTTCACGGACATATATACGCAGATGACATCACAGCAGTACAAGCGCACATGGTGAACAATTACTCTACGCCATCAATGTTTTCTTCATAGAGTGTTTGCTTGTGAACCGTGCAGTAAATGCAATTTGTCATTTTCACTTTCATTCAGTTGATCAGTGTTCTATAGAAGTCTTTGTGTCAACACCACCTGTCTTTTTTTTAAGTGCCCTTACCCATTAAATCAGCCACTGTAGTTGATGGGAAGTTTACACCAATTCCCACCCATTCCGAGCAGATGCACTGGAGAGATTTTCGACTGGAAGTCAGAAATACTGACTCTGACATTCCGACTTCTGGCTTGCGATGGAACGCACCAAAAGGCTGTAGTTTGGTGACATTGTGTAGTAGTGTGGGATCATGTGAGTTGATGTCTTCATTGTCAAAGAACTAAAAAGTATTTGGCAACCTGGTGGGAGTTCATTAGCCTGTCATGGCCAGACTAATGCGTAACTGCGCATTAGTCTGTGACCATCACCCTTATTACATTTCCAGGGGGTTGTTTTGTTTTCTATAGGTGCCTACCAAAATGCTTCTGGACAAAACTGGATGCACCTACAACCAATCAGAGCAGGTGATAGTGTCAAGTGACACCTTGAAGTCTGGACAGCTCTAAGCAGTTTTCAACCAATCCATTCGCAATAAACGTTTCTGTAAACCACAGACATGTTACAACTTACATTTCTTTACACTAGAAGTTGTGTAACTTAACTTCCCTTTAGCTGCAGTCTTCAGTGATATTATAGTAACAATCTTGCGCTTATGCTCTGGTCAGATTTAGGCACAAAAAACACATGGTTAGGTTCAGGAAAAAAATCATGTTTGGGATGTTTTGGTCGCTACAAAGTCAGCTGGAGATCTGGGCCTGGTCCCAAAGCTTCTCTGATCAAGTTTTTGAAAACACTGGAGGTTGGGAAAGAAGCAACGCAGTGACAGAAGACTGATTCATATTCGATTAGAACTTCCTCGTTGGACTGTTCGCTCTGAGTTTCATGCGACGGGTGAGTTGCACCGGATCGTCCTGCAGACTGGGCGCAATCGGATAGACCTGCGACCAATCAGAGCAGCGAGACGCATGACATGTGACTCATCAATAATGGACCTGTGTCATTCATCGTATCAACAAGGCCCATATTATATGAACGGTTGTGATTGGCCCGTCAATAAAACCAGGTAAATCTGTCTGAACGGGAGGGGTCCAGACATATGTAAATCTGTCTGACCGAATAAACTTGAGCCAGCAGATTCGTCTGGCTCCACAGATCCATATTATTCTCAATAACTGGTAAGTAAAAAAGATAACTATTGATTTTTAAAGTTAAATAATCATAAAAGAAATTAAGGGAGAATCTGCATCGCGGTTACTCGTGGCCTGGTGTCAACAAACTGTGGTTGAAAACTGAACGTCATAACCTTCATGAGGGAGGGATTTTTGCAGGATTAGACTACATTAGTACACCTGAGTGTGTGCGTATGTATCTCATAAACAACACCGCTCGCGCTGACCTCTACGTCGACTCAACTCTCCAGAAGCTCTCAGCTGCCCTGCAGACTGTAGATATCGCGTCTTCTGTTTAGCAAAATTGACGCTCAGCCTGCCAATGGTGCACTACTTAGTGCCCACCACGCATTAAAAAAAATACATCATTCAAAAGAATGCAGGCCCAGGCTGTAAGCGGTTGGTGAGCACAAACTGTCAGATTAAGAGGTCTGAGAGGATGATCTGTCCAACATTTAGTCGGATTTCTAGCAAATTACCACAAAGCGTGTTTGGGTCAAACCCTGTGGCACCCTGGGGAGTACAATACCCCTGACACCCAAAACTGGACATGTGCAGAAAAACAAAAACAAGACTGATCTGCTGGATTTTTACAGTCTACCACCATCATCATGTAGCCTCTCCGCATGTGGCCACAGGGCGGATAAAGAGGGGTTGGCCCTTTTGCAACTGGAAAAGGAAGCTAAGCATTTAGGTGTCTTAACTGTGGTCTAAAGTGCTAACAAGGGATTAGTGAGGTAAACGTTGAAAGAGGTTTAGCACTCCATGCTTAGGACCAGTGCTGCTTCAGTAATTACACTTCAGTTGCAAGGTGCGGCAAGCAGTTGGATGGGAGATCACAGTGATGTCAGGACAGGGAGGGCTTACTGCAGGAGATAAGGCCATCTAATGGAGATGAAATGAATCGGTATTTAAAAGGTCTTTTTTAGTTAAGGCAGTTAGCTGGCAGCAGATCGAGCTCAGAGCAGTTGGTTGGTTAGTGGGAGGCCATTCAGTTGGAAGGGAAAGAGGCACCGCAGGGAGACGGGTCCTGTGAGCTCGCCAAAGGTTTTTCTTTCTTCGCGTTTCTGAACTTAAGTGGGACAAAACCAGACCCAGGCTGTGTTTACTGGTGCAAACTTGAAGGTAAGTCAATTAAAAACTTCCTCATTCAACATGGCTGATTTGTTAAGGTTGCAGTTTGGTAGTCGTCTTATCACATTTACGCTTCACTTTATTCTCGTGAAAGCACAAAATATACTGAGTTTAACACACGAAGAGCCTGATGCCTCAGTTTGTGTTTGCAGTCGCAACTTTAAAATTCATGCACGCTGCTGAATATCTGCAAAACTCTCAAGCGGCAGCTCTCATCATGCATAATGTAGGCAGTAAAGTGCAGAAAAGGCTGCTGATCCCTCAGCAGTGATTAATCTAAAGGCCAATGCGATTAGATGAGCAGCCTTGAGATCTGTGTAATTAACCTAATAATTAGCCCAGATTCTGTAATAACATGAAAATAATGCTAAAATACACGATGAATCGGCCTGCTGTGATTAGTTGTGTCTACATTATGCTTTATATTTCTTTATATTTATTCTGATTTAGCATCATCCTTTTCCTCACCATCCTTTTTTGAGCTAACAACACCACAACTAAATCAATACGACCTGCAACTCTCCACCTATGACTCTCATAAAATCTAATCTGCTCCATATAACCGACAGAACATACATGGATTCAGCATGCGTTTGTTGTGCGAGGGAGGATTAGGGAGGACTAGACAATACTTCTGTCTTGTCTGATATGACCTCCTCAGGGCTCCATCTAAGTCGTCAGCAATTTTTCCCTTTAATTCATTCTTGTAATGAGATTAACCAGGCAACAGCAAATCCAAGGACTCCAATCCTCGGATTTGGCAGCTGCGGTGTGACCCCTGCTTGTTAAGGAAATATGACAAGAGTTTTCCGGGCTCACCCGTAATGACAGTTTCATTCGCAAAAACGGCAATGCGGCTTGAAAAAAAATGTCCATGGGAGAGTCTGCAGCTGCCAAAGACGTCAGGTGTGAACATGTGTTCACAGCAGTGAAGTCACAGGCGACAACTTCGCTTAAGAGACTTAAAAGAAATGCTAATCAAAAGTGTGAGCTGTGACTGAACGGGCCTTACAGAGGATTCCTCTGAAGTTCCCTCAATCCGAGCCCCACTTTGTGCCTCTCATGTGTCACCACTAAACGTGCACTATTTTTTGCTAATGAATTATAAACGGAATAAACAAACTGTACTATTTCACTTTGTTAAGATTTGTTGAACCCCGCCATCCTTTCTAGCCTCAAACAGCGTTCTTGGGACCTTATTATTTCGTTCTGAGGAGGCTTGTTTATTCAATGACAGGTAGAAATTCAACAAATAAACATTTCCGAAGGTTTCTGAACATTGTAAATATTCACCTTTTCGGGTCTGAATTTCTTTCCCAAAGCTACGTAGTGCACCTTTAAGATGCAAATGATTTTACATAAAGAACAAATACCCAGTATTTTCCCTTGTTGTAGAGCTATTTACAGAATCATATACAAGTATTGGTATCATTTTATAGTCACACTCATTGATAAAGGGTGAAATTTGAGTTAGTTAAACATTAGTTAATAGTTATTTGACTATTTACAAACAACTAAACTCTTAATAAACCATTTATTAAGCAACTGTTTATGTAAGGTTACTGAAAGAGCCAATAAATACTGTGCAGTTCATCTCTTAACATTATTTAGATGGCAATTATAAAGTGGCATCTGATGTTAATAAACATTTACGCCGACTTAATAAATGTTTTATAAAGCATTTCATTGTTTGGTAACCATGAACATTACTATTCACCTGGCACTTGACAAAGTTTTTTCTTGTTTTCTTTTAGTATGAAGTAAATGTTGATTGCACAGTGTAATAGATCCATAACAATGAAACCGTCTGAGTTTACACTGGTCGCCGATAAAACTCGCAGTCACAATTTAATTTGTCAGCCACTGGGCACACAGTCAACCGGGACAAGGAAGGTTAAGATCCATTTCTATCCAAGATTGCATGAATGAATAAACTTGTATTTTGTCCTGTGATGTTGTTATTTGTGATTCTGAGGAAAACTGAGACAATCCAGTTGTCCTCGTGACAGCAGCATCAACAATAATACCAACTGGAAAGGCGGGGGGGCGGGGGGGGGTGTCTAAATTATGGCCTTTATAAAGTGTTACCAACTTTTTAAAAATATTCTGTCCGCTGACTGATAAAGCAGATTTTTTAGCAGCTTCTCAAAATGTGAACAAAGATGGAAGCTGGAAATGATGTCTGTTTTTGCACAAAGTCAAACAGTTCACCATTAGTAACACTATCAGCAAACTAGTCCGGATTAAAGTGAATTGTTTTTATCTTACCTCTTGTATTACAGTATTTTGTTTGTTTAAATGTCCCTACATATGATGATTTTATTATTGGTATGTTGTATTGTCTTGTCTGTCCTGTTGCACCATGCACCAAGTTCCAAACAATGTTTGTTGTATAGGCAAAACATTAAATAAACATATTAGAATTTATTGATGTTTGCTTCCACCATGTCAGTGTCAGTATCTGGCTTCTGTTACACAAAAAGGAAACAGTCAGAACTTTAGAGACTGTTCAAAAATCTTTGTCATCCTACAACGGGCTGAATGTATTTTCATCCATGTCGTTTGAGGAGTCTTTGGGGATTCTGGAAAATATCTTCCAAAGTGTTTTTTTTTTTTTTTAAAGATCAAAACATTTTCATTTTTTACGGAAACAAGATGCTGTGTGATTGAATGTAATGCTGTCACATGGGAGGCACAATCTGGTGCTAACAGCCTGTCCCAGATTGTGATATTTTGCAGGGATCAAACATATCGCTTTTTGATTATTTTACTGTCAAGATGTTATCACCAAGTGTGTTAACTGTTCACCCACTCAAACTACACTATCAAACTACACTAGTCAAACAAACACAGGAGAGTGTGAATCCTTAAACCCGACATGAGAGAATGTGAAGGCGATCAAGGCCCAGAAGCTCGTGGCTTAGTGCCCACTTGGGAATTACAGTGACATATATGTTGAAATACATTTCCTCTCATTTGCTGACGCGAGCTGCCATGACATTGGCAGAGAAGTAGGTGGAAGCAGGGTGCATGTGTTCGCGCCACATAGCTCCACATAAACCGATTGCGTCCCCTGATTTATCCCCAAGGTGTTTTTAGGACATCCTGGGAGCTAATGGAGGCTAATAGGCTTAGCACTTAGGGTGTATTGTCCGGGATGCTTACAGGCAAGGTTTGCTGAGGGTAAAACTCTAAACGTGCGGATTACCTCCAACACATCCCTTTAAAGTGCTGTATAGCCAGGACTTAGCTAATAGGATCCTGGGGGGGAGCAGGGGCCTGGGAAGGTGGGGATGGGGGTTGGACGGGCCAGCAGGGCGGTCTGCAGGCGGGTCAGCAGATGCAGCTAGCAGACTGTTGCAGGGCTAATAGGCGGATTACAGCCCTCAGATTAGATGGGCTTCAGAGGGAACTTGAGTGACTGTGGATAATGCAGAAGGCCTCTGGGCAAATCTTATGGCAGAATTTGTCTGGGGGAGGGGGCAGAAGAAGAAATGTGGATGAGTACATGTGCACGATTCACACATGTTCAATGAAACTGACAAAAACATGATACAATACAATCATGATCGATATAAAAGACTCATAGGAGTACTGGAATTGCCATATGAAGGGGTGGACGGTGAAACTGGCACAGTGAAGCTTCAGATTCATGTAATCAGAAGCATATTGGTCCTGGATTAGCAGAACTGGATTATTGCGCCGTCATTTACAGTATCCATATTTTGTAATGGGATTTCTGGCGTGAAGAAGACTAATTGCGGGGTGTCTAAGTCGATTGCGGTTGTGTACTCAAGCTGCTGCCTCAGCCAAGAACAATGTGGCCATTTGGTGTGCGTATGTGTGCGCGACTCTACATTCATCACTATACGTACAAGGACCAAATGTGCTTGCAAGGACGAAAAGATAAGGAAAAATCCTCCAAACAAAGGACGATTTCTGCTGTTCTTCATGCTTCAAGGAGTTAGGATTTGGATTTAGGTGTTTAATTTAAGTTAAGGATTAGGTTTAGGTTACGGTGAGGGTAAGGGGTTAAAGTTGGTTAAAGATTAATGCTTAATGCTAAGGTGGAGGTGAGAGGCGAGAGTTAGGATCAAAGGTTAGAGAGTGAATTTGACAAGGGTTCCACATTAGGAGCTTGAATAAGTCTCTGGTTTTGAATATATTCTGCCAGCCTGTTCAATATCTTCTGATCTCGGTAAAGATATTTCATTGTTACAGCACTGGTTTTAAAACACAACAATGAGTGCACAAAAAAATCAATAATCTCGTTAGAATTGTTGGTTTTCATTAAAATGTCCAGTGACAAAATGTGTTTGTATGTACTTGCTGGTGGCAGCACCAAGTTCAATAACTAGCAACAGCTCTGTAATGAGTAGAGACTTGCTGCCCTCTAGTGGTGGTAATCAGACATTATAGAACTTGAACATCAAGGTCAATTTTATATGATCTTATACTTCAGAGCAACAAAATGTCATTCAGTATTATAGCAAGAAGTTTGTCAAAGTAGTCACACGTTCCAGTGTGTGGGAGACATGGATTTTAACTTTCTTTTTCAACTCTGCAGGATTCAAGTTGAGGTCAAAGGTGGTGTGTGACATGACCCCACGGGAGCAGCTGAGGAAGATGACAGCACTGGGAGAGCAGGGGGCTCTGGATGAGAAGCACTGGTACCGTCTGGTCAACGGCATGTCCGCTGGCGGTAAGAAAAGAAAGCGCAGAGGAGGCGATGCAGCATAAGAACATAAAAATATATCAGAATATCACAAGTTTGAGCTCTGTTTATAACATATTTTGATACACATCCTTTAAATTGTCTGAATTTCTCCTAACAAGTCAAACCAACTTTGTGACCTTGTGTTCCGCGTATCGATTCCTCCTGCTTCAGTCTCCAGTTTTCACAGTCAGTGCATGTCTCAGGTATTGTTAGCTCTGGCTCCTCCCTGACCTGTTGGGCTTTTGTCTTCTCCTGCAGAGTTGAGGCAGAGGCAAGAGTTGATAATGAGGAACCAGATGGCCATGGCTCCCCAGATCCTCGCCCAGGGGCAGCAGAGGTTGCAGGGGGTCCCGGCTCAGTTCGAGCCTCGCTTCATGGAAAGGTCTGCACCTGAATTCTCTCTTAAATCTGAAACAGTAGCTCTCTGGGAAAGAGAACCCCAGAGAATTGTCAGGTGCAGGTGCACTCATGAAGAAGACGTGCTTGAGAGTCAATTCTGAAACACTTCACGGTGAAAACATTTTTAGTGAGACCACAATTATGCAACAACCTTTGTTTGGACGTTCAGAGTTTGGTTAGGTTTACAAAAACATTATGGTTTGGCTATAAAAAAAAAAAAGAACTTCAACTGAATGTAACATTATTATTTTGGTAAGATATAATAAGTCACCATTGAGTTTCAGTTTCGCTTCCTCCCTCTGCAAATGTGTTGTTCTTTATACAACTTTACCTGACTTCCTTTCCTGCTGGAATAATTACTGCGGCCACTAGAGGTTGCCCCTAAACTTAAATATGAGTCGTTAAACAAGCTGCTTTCACAGTCAACCCATACTGACGCTGTTCTACAACCCAATCACAAAACCATAGACGAAACAAAACCATCTGGAAATCTTCACTCAGACTGCACTTGAAAGTCAAACAACCAGCTTATAGGCATGTAATGTAAATGTGATATGCCTTGTTTGGCACAAATATCAATCTTGGACATATCTGTCTAAAACTGCTTTTTAAACAACGTATATTTAGCCGACTGGGCTGCTCTCTGTTGAGGATATAACCTTAATCATTAGCAAAACAGCAGTTATTAAAGCATCCCTTTGATATCCTTTTAAGAAGACTGATTTTTCACACACGTCATCAGGGATCTGGTTCCCCCCAGCGAGATGGTACCATCCGATGCCAGACAGATGCACATGGGACCTCACCTGGGTCCACCTCTACCTCCGCATGCCAATGTCCTGCCTGGGAGAGCCTTCCCTGGAGCCGGTGAGCATGCACATTCTTGCCTGATAGCGTTCCCAGCCTGTCTGAAGGAATGTGAATGAGCATTAACAGCCCGTGTCTCTCTTTTTTTTTTTTTCATCTCTCAGCCGGCTATGGCTTCTTGCCCTCAGAGCCCATCGAAACAGTTGCCCGGCGACAGGAGCTCATTCACAAGCAAAATATAGCCAGGTAGTGTGCAGACACTCCACCTACGCACCCATCTGCAACACACTGAAAAACAGAGACCATTCATACATTATCAGGCTTTATTCAATCCCTTTTGCTCCAACAAGGGCACTGTTGCATACATATGTCTTATATTTCTCTCTGTTATTTGTCTGTCCTGTTCAGAATGGAGATGAATGCCATCCTACATCAGAAGGAGCTGGAGAACGCCCACCATAAGGGACTCATGGGAATGGACAACCCCATGTCGTACCCTTCCAACCACATGGCATTCAGAGGTCGTCAGCGCATGCCAGATGGCCACGACGTCTTCGTCCACCGTCCCACCCTGGATGAGCTCCACTCAAACAGCATCCTCATGTCAGCAAGCCCTTATCCACCGATCAGCACGCTGCACAGAGAAAGGGGACGCAGGGCCGGGAGGAGGCCCACGGCTCACAAGAGTGCAGAGAGCCACGTGGCCAACCTGAAGGGCCAGACTGAGGATAAAAGTGTAGAGCAGAGCCCAGGAGCTACGTCAGGGGAGGAGAAGGAGGTGGAGGCTAAAGGGGACCTGGGGGAGGAGTGTGCCACTGGCAAGACACACCATCAATCAAAAATAGACTCTGAGCTCACCACAGGAAGCAGGAAGAACTACAGAGAAGGGGAGCCGGGCCTGCGTAAAGCCTGCGTGAACAGTCAAGATGGCTGCTCAGACGGGGCCAACAGCGGCACAAATGATAAAGACATATCGAGCCAATGTTCGGCTTTCCAGGAGAAATTCATATATCCCTCTACAGGGGGAGCACTCACAGGCATGCCTTACATGTTCCCGGTCCCTGGAAATGGTTTCCTTCCACCTGGTGGGTTTAGAAAACAAAAGATAGATCACATAAAACCATACTTACAGGGGCCATTTTATTTTGACATCACACACAGGGTGTGAAGATTACATTTCTATTTTACTATTTTTCCACTTCAGGTAGTCTACCTGTCTACTTCCCCTCTAATATCCAGGAATTAATACTGGACTGTTTATTCTACTACATTTACATCAACCATTAAACTTCAGTTACTCTGCAAATTAATGGGTTTAATAGCATGCTAACATTAGCTTGGTCAGTTCATTCAATTAGCTACAAGACACTTAATAGGTGAATTAACACGTTAACCTCTGCTTTGTCAGCTGTTTTAGTTAGCCATACAATAATCAATAGGTTTATTAGCATGCTAACATGAGTTTTGTTTACACAACAGTCAGCCTGACAGTTAATAGGCGTATCAGCGAGTTAACATTTGCTTTGTCTGATACACAACAGTTAATAGGTGTATTAGTATGCTAACATTAGCTTTACCATTTAGTTTAGATAGCTACTCAACAGTTGGCCTGACAGCTATTGGGTGTATAAGAACACTAACATTAGTTGTCCATTAACTGCACAACAGTTAATGAGCACACAGTGTCAAAAGAAAATGGCCACCATGTGAATACAGTTATTTTTAAATTAATTTTGTTTTGTTTTGTTTTTAGCTAAATAATTCCATGTGTATATTATAGTACTGTTATAGTAATGGTGTATGTCACAATTTTTCCAGGTCCACCCAATGTCTTTCTAAATGGTGACGAGGTGTCTGAAGACATACGGAAGTGGACAGTAAATGATGTTTACAACTTTATCAACAGTATACCCACATGTTCAGAATATGCTCAGGTTGGTTCCTGCTCTTTTCTTTTTCCTCTTCATTTTCCTTCTTTTGTGTGTTTGTTGTGTCTAAAGTTGTGTGATTTCACTCTGTAGACATTCAAGGACCACATGATTGATGGGGAGACACTGCCCCTCTTGTCAGAGGAGCATCTACTGGACACACTGGGGCTCAAGCTGGGACCAGCTCTTAAGATCCGCTCACAGGTAGGAATTCTAACTGAGCCCTGAAAATCCACATTTGAGTCATAAAAGAAAAGAAATGTCGAGCTTGACTCTGTGAACATGGGATGTGTGTTAGTTTAACTTTACTTTCAAATCTCAAGGATTCCCATGCAACACTACGCAATAACTCTTTGATAAATGCAACTTTTGTAAAGCTTCTCATGGCCTTTGTTCATCTTTGATCAGTCTGGCAGATTAAGGAGTCTCTCATCTTTTATATTTCAAATCATATCAAGTTAGTTTTATTTCTAGGGTTCAAAAAAAGTCAAACATTTGCCCAGAGGTCTTCAAAAACTATAAATCTTCTGTCCTTAAATCCTTTGATTTAGGTAAAGGAAAACTGCACACACACCCACACACACACACACACACACACACAATTGCATTGTGTTGATTATTCTGAGCACCCTCTTTACAGGTTCATCATTCCAGATATGATTAAATCAGCACTCTTTAGTCTAATATGGGTCAACACCTCCTCCACAGGTGTCTAGGCGCATGGGCAACATGTTGTACATGATGAACCTGCCACTTGCCACCACCGCCACCGCCCTGCAGGCCACTCCGGAGAAGCCCGGCGACCGCTCACCAGAGATCGGCTCCCCTGTTAACTGCAACAGCGAGGAGATGATGGTGAGTCCAAGAGACTCTGATGTCCTCAAATCCACAGAGCACCTCCATGAGACAGAAAACAACTCCCCTCCGTCTGCCAGCAGTGAGACAGCTTGATCATCTCTGACCCAGTGGACAGATGCAGCCAGGCTCAGTCTGCACCTACAGTACAGCATTACACTACCTGAACTCCTGCTACCACAGTGGTGGATTTGTTTACATTTACTGGATTTAAGATGCTTTTTTACTTTTTGCTACCGTGGAATTTAAAGCACAGGTTCACACTAGGCAGGTGTTGGCTAAATGTTTGTATTTTACATATATATTTGCAAACTGTGTATTTTTAAAAAAAATGCAGGGTGATGCGTTATGTGAATCAAGAGACAGTAAGAAGGTTTTCTTTTCTTTATGTATTATTACAGGCCTTAGTCTCCAAGCATCTGATTATAGCTTTAAACGTACTTATTTTTTCAAGCTGCTAAGTGAAATTTCTACAGCGGGTTGGCATACAGACCATAGAAATTATTTTGGACTGGTTTTGTAATGGAATAATAATAATCTATGTGTTTTGGACTTGGATGTTTGATATTTTTTTGCATTTGTTGGACTGTAAATAAAGTGTTTTTCTACATAGGAACTTGCACTACTGTCTTCGTGTAACAGTAAAGAATAAATAACTGAGATCAAGAATGAAATATTTTGAAAACAAAGCCCTAAAAACTGACAAAACACACTACATGTATCTATAGCTCCCTTTTAAGGTATTTAGAGTGAAAAAAAAACAATTTGCTGAATAAATGTACTGTTTGAAATATAAGAAACACATTCTTCTGTTTTCAATGGGGTCCTAACACAGTAAATGGTAAACAGAAACAATGACAAACTCATGACATTATATAATAAATATTAGATTTAAAAAAATAATATTAAAAGGAAGAATAACTGGATTTCAAATCAGAAAAAAGTTAAAGAAGCCTTGAAATTATTTTTGTTTTGTTTTGTTTTGTTTTCCGCTGATATCCACACATTTTTTTAAACCCTCAAATGCGCTATTCAAACGCTTGTGAAAAGATATGTAATGGAGGCAGGTTATTAAAATGACACAGGAATACTGGAGTGGTAAACTTAACTGGGATTTTATGAATATTTTTACTCCAGTCCAGCATATTTTTATATTCTCAAATTACATATCAGACAACATAAATGACAATACAGTTATGTCTGTGATATGCCAATATAGGCAGATATTTTGGGCCGATATACTGCCAGCTAGCTTGTGTAGTTCAAGGATCAATAAAGTGTAAATTTCTCTCCATAATAATGCTTAAGAAATTATTTGTTGATCTGATATAATTTAATGGAGTAAAAAGTATATTTACCTCTGAAATTTTATTATATTAGTGGGAATGGAATGTAACTAAGTACCTCTACTCAAGCACTACAATTAATTACAGTGTTGACCTATTTGAACTTAACTTAAGTATTTTCATTTTCTGCTACTCTTTTTTTTTTTTTTTTTACTTCCACTCCATTTCACTTCACTCCAGGCAGATATTGTAAAGCCAAAGTAGTGTTTTTTTGTTTTGTTTTGTTTTTTTTTAATAATTATTATTATTTATCTATTATTTATCAGCAATCGGATAAAAACAAGACAACCCAAAAACGCGGTTTCTGATAATCAGAAAAATGCCGAATAGCAGATCTGATAATTGGTCGACCCATAGTATATACAGTTCATAAAAACAGCATAAGTAGCTAAATAAGTATCGTTTGTACTTCTGACGTAGCCAATATCTGTTGCCGGAAACTTACTTTTGATACTTATGTACATTTAGCCGTATCATGATACATAGTATATGAATACAGAATGAATATGCTGCTAAATAAAACCTTGACTCAAGTTTTTTTTGTTTTTTTTTTTTTATCACTTATGAATGAAATTCACGTTGTTTCCTACCGTTACTCTGTTAGTCTCGCGATACTGCATGCCCTATGCGCGTGCGCAGGAGCGCGCGCGTCGGAGGAGCTGAGTTGGAGGATCATGGCGGAGCGCAGGAGGCACAAAAAACGGATCCAGGTAACATCACTTAATTCACAAAAATTACCACCTGTGCAAGTCGGGGCACAACGAATACACTTCGGCCCCTGATCCACGAGCTGTTGCAGAAGGTTTGTTCATGGCAGCATCCTCGTGAGGAGCCATTAACATGCGGCAGATGAAGCCATATGATGGCTAACGGCAGCTAGCGTTAGCGGGCTAGCGAAAACAAACGTTAGTGTTTGTATTTTGATAAGACGTCTCCGAGCCTGTTGTACAGCCCACTTGTAACATTCACACACTGGTCAACACATCATATCTGTGCTGTAACTGTCGGTCGGTGAGCTGTCTCTCCAGACGGACCTCGTTAATTGTGATTGAGCTGGCTTTAAACGTTTGCTGGCTAAGCTGCGTCAGCTCTAACCAGGCGTGTTTATATAACGTAAGGCAGTCTGCGGGAATTTTAATTAATGAGTCAACGCAGGGCATCATCATGTTGCTTACTGTGTCTGGAGCAGCAAGGTAGCGTGGCTCCTGTACCGCTGTGAAGACTGGATCAGTGATTTTTACTATAGCAACAGTTTGCAGAGGGGTTAACAGGTTCAGACAACTTACACATCACCCTAAGACATTGAAAATCGGTTTTGTTGTTTGAGATTTAAATCCAAGCTTCTCCCAAAATGGTGCACCATTCAGATCTGTTTGTATGAACGTAGGCAGGCACTAGTAGTGTAATTTGATTACTTCTAAATCACCTTGAAAGAAAAGATGAAGAAGACTAGAGAAGGCTCCCATTCCAGATGTTCAGTGATGCATAGGCAAAAAGTCCTGAATAGAAAAAAAAAACTAATTGGAATCAGTTTGATTGAGTGTGATTGTTTGTTTTCATGCAGACATGACCTCCGCATCCTCTAGGGGTAGACCAACTACCAGCCTGTCCAATATTCAGTGGCTTTACAATTATCGGTGTCTGTGTTTTTTGTTTCTGATTGACGTTAAATTTAAAAAAAAAAAGATTAAATTGTAGTACTTTGGCTTTGATGCAGCATCATCTGTCTGTTAGTGTCCACAAAACTATCTGGTATTATGACTAATAGCCACTCAGCATTGAATAAAGATATCAAATAAATAAAGTGGCTTGAAAGAATAAAGTAGCAGAAGATGGAAAATCCAAAGGAATGTACTTCCAAATTTTACACAAGTACAGTAAATTGTTCATTCCCGCACTGGTTCTTCTTGACTTTGAGGCTAGGATCGTCATTTTCCTGTAAGTGTATATCAGTTCCATTCATCAGTTATTTTATGGATTACTAATAATTGGTATTGGCCCTGAAGAAAAACTTTTGACTCACCCCCTGGTGTCCCAGTTTCACACTATAGCAACCCACTCTGATCAGGTTTCCGAGTTTGTTGAGATAAAATTGAAGAGGGGACAAAATATAGAATACTCAAAAAATGGTATATATAGAAATAATAAAGATATTTGAGTGTGATTTTTAAGTCTACTGTTGTTCCAAAATGTAGTACTTCACAAAGGAAATGGTAGGGCAGCTCACAGCTGGATACAACTACTAAATATTGTGCCATTTTTGTGTAGATGGCAGTGGCTATGTATAATTCCCTGTTAGCACATACTAATTATAAAAAAAATGCAGAACATACTGTATACTGTTAGTATCTAGAATGGATTTGGGATGCAGAAAAAGCGTCCTACAAAGCAGTCGGATAAGTTAAGCTGAACCTTTCGCTCCATGTGTTGTAACTGTAGATGAATGACAGTGTTGAATTTGCCTACTGCAGGGCCCAAGGCCACCATTAAAAAACAGTTCTTTTGCATGTGTAAGTTCAGCTATGTCACAACATATACCACTGAGTGAACTGTGACGAAAGAGGCCAGTTTATAACCAGCATCCTCACTGCTTGCACAATAATTATCTCCTTTTTTGATCACGGTCTCATTTTTAGTTTTTTATTATTCATTCTTAAATAGCATTTGATTGTGGTGTACCTCACAGCATTTAATGGTTTTATAACAAACAGTGTTACTTGGTAGCTAGTTATGTACATACACATATAAGAAATGTATGCAAGCTAATAAAACAACCCAGCAATAAAAGTTCAGTTTGTGTTGACAGATTTAGAAATGTTTCTATCAATTAGACTAAATATTAGCCTCTGCTGCCTTACGTCAGTCAGTGTGACACAGTATTATTCAACAGCACCGCAGCTTCAGCCTCCGAAATGGCCAAACATTTGAATCAGCAGCTTTAACAAAAACTCTGGACATTCTAACATTCATGTAGGGAGGATTAAATCTTGTAATAGGCTGCATTAGTTTGAGCTAGATGTACCTAATAGCCTGGTACCTGCTTGACTGTAGTTCTGTTGCCTGTTCGAGTACAGTTGCATAATGACACATACTGTTATCTCATTTAAGAGCACAGCACAACCAAAAGAGGTAGGTCTGTTAAAACATCCCCACTTCACATTACACATGATTCCTCTGTGATCCAGCTTTATATGACAGCGTCTGAGATTTCACATGAGGCTGCAGCCAAGATTATTACACTTGGTTGCCAGATACTTGGCACACCTAAACACTGTAACTAATGCTCCCTAATTCAACAGGCCTGCGGTAATTAAATCCTGCCTTCATGAAGGTGATGAGGTTCAATTTTGTTGAAACAGTTTTATACCACTTGACATAGGCTGTCTAGTAGAAACACCTCCCAGTATAACGTAATACAGTTCAACATTACCACAAACTACACAGCTTTAAAAATGAGCATTAAGTTGATTCAGAACCTTCTATAACACTTGTGCAACTTCATCTTTCATGGAAATAGGATTTCTTGCATTACTTTGAGGTAGCTATTATTAATAATTCACCCATCTACTGTAAGTGTAGTTCTCTGCATGTATAAGTAAAGTATGGTATACAGCTCAGGAAGTTGCACAACAACACATACTGTTATCTCCTTATGTGTTATATGTAGACCACAACTAAAGAGGATGTTTTCCATTGGACTTTAATGCATTCAGCAGTTGGAATGTGTCGCATATCAAGCCAGAACTGTTTCTTGTATATAACTTTTAAAGGACTGGTACTTAAGTCTTGGTGTGGAGAACAGTCATTCTTCACATACTGTGTATATGCTTCATAAGCACATAGTTAGATCACAGTAGCTAATCCTTACATGTTCCTGCCAGGTAACTCTTATAGATGGAAACAGGGGGCTTTCCATGCAGGTCTCATGTAACTGAGCTGTGTGACTACCTGTGATACCGTCTTTCTTAAACAAAGGCTTGTTTGATGGCCTCGTCTTCCTCATGTTGCTGCTCGGAGCCAGCTGGACTGGATAAAGCAGCGCTCTCTGTGCTGATACACTCATTCTTTCTATGTTGGCATGTGACTTAGTGCTGCTGGCAGAAAGTGCAAATGTTGTGAGAAGGCAGGAAGAAGATTTGGCCGCTGTTTCTGTTTTAGCTATACATGAACATGTGCGGTATATGAAATTGGGTTTGTTAATAGACAGAAGGGTCTAGTGTTTTCTTTGGAAATGGAGGCACTTCAGCATCAGTTTGGAGGCTTTTCAACATTATTTAAATCATTTTTGGTTACCTCTAGGGATGCATTGGTATGAAATGTTTATGGCATTATGGTGTACAGTTTTACAGGTTATTATTATGATCATCATCAGTTGCAGTGACCTTAATGGGATGAAAACATAAGGGTTTTTGATCAAATGTCCTGACAGACACAAAAAGTTACATAAACTTGAAATATATATATTTTAGGTAACAACAGAATTTAATTTTTTATGATATAAAGCAAATGTAAACAGTCAGTTTTCTAAGCACTATATAAATTAAAGGGACACTATGTAGTTTTTGAATAATTATCAGTTAGAACTTTAATTTTTACAATAATGCAAACGCTATAATACAAACTTTTAAAACATTAAAACAGTTACATCACTGCAAACCTGGTTACCTTTCAGTATCATACCAAAATGGAAACTTTGGAGTGAAAGTAGGTTGTGGGTGTAAAACAGATCTACCCCTGCTGGTACAGATGTTATGGTAATTTTGTGATGAAGAGTAGTAAAATATTCATGATTGAACCTTAAATGTAGTATGAACTTGGTCGAGTCCAAATAAATACCTGATTTACATATGCCACCTGTCAGAGACTGTTCTTTAATATAATATCAGATTTACAGGATGTTAAAATAAATCTCACTCTCAACAAAAAACAAAGCAATATATGTATAGATATTGAAATTAAAAAAAGATACTGCAACTATTTTTGACCTCACTCCCACTTCCCATCCATCAGAACTGACATTAAAAGCACAAACCCCTATAGAAGACACACTTCTATAGTGTAAATTAGTGCAGGAGAAACATAGATGCACATTTTTTTTCTTATTTGCATTGACTCATATCCGATGTGTTTGCTTGGATTAAGTCATAAACATGAAAACTAGACTTTGAGCTGATTGGTTAGTCACAAATTTCCGCTAATTTGTCATTTGTCTTTCAACTGTTTTGTTTAGTCTGGGTTGGTAAAACTTGAATTTGCAACATAATTTAGCTAGGAAGAGAGCTTTAATGTCTCATGTTTATTTGATTATCTGTCCTATGATTTTCCCAGCTCTGAGGACTGACTGTGATGTTGTTTTCGTATTCATGTTTTTATTTGTGTGTTTGTCTGTGCTTTGCAGGAGGTGAGCGAGCCCACCAAAGAGGAGAAGGCGGTGGCCAAGTACCTCAGATTCAACTGCCCCACCAAGTCTACGAACATGATGGGACACCGAGTGGACTACTTTATTGGTTAGTGCTCAGCTGTGGGCTGTGAGGCAACAGACAAAATACACAGGAATGAGACAGCGGGTGTGAGTCAGGAGATTGCTGTTAAACCCTGCCCTCTGTTTGTTGTGGGAGCCACAGACAGTTTGTTGCGTCTACTGAACATTTAATCTTGTCACTGTCAATGAAAATGTCTTCTCTGTTGCCAATTAGTAGTTTTTGGACAAAGAGTTGCTAAAAATGTCCTGTTCTTCGACAAACTTTTCCACTTCATTCCTGTTTGCAGACCTGATCCTCCCACTCTGTGTTTATATTTGTCTTGTTCTGTGGCATCCTGGAATTCATTTGTCAGTTTTGCGAAATGCTGTTTGCTCAGTAGATGTGGGCAGAATAGGGTATGACTGCTGAAGCCAGTTATTCCTCTAATTACCATCGCATGACCTTACAGTTGCTGACCTCTGCCGTGGACGGTAATATATCTGCACCATAATGCAACTTGTCGCCATTGTTCAAGGTTGATTTTTGTCTGCTGTTGAGAAATTAAGGGATGAACTGACATTCTTCAGAAGCTACGATAAGTTTTTTACAATAACATACCAAGTACAACCAGTGTAACAGTGTGCTCATCGTGATGAAACTTCCAAGAATTATCATACAACTCCTCAAGTTTTTTTCACACCAATTACACATTTCTAGCTGCCTCACATCTGATAAAAACTGTAAGAACACAGGACAATGACTGCAGTAATACTTTTTTTTATGTCTGTGTTTGTGCCCTATATTTAGCATCCAAGGCAGTGGACTGTCTTCTGGACTCCAAGTGGGCCAAGGCTAAGAAGGGAGAGGAGGCACTGTTCACCACCAGAGAGTCTGTGGTGGATTACTGCAACAGGTCAGCTAAAATGACCAGAAGTCCATCTCATAAGACCATCACATAAACACATTTGAGCTGAAACTAATGAGTTTTTGGTATATTTGCTGAAAAAATGACTTGATCAATCAACTACAGCTCGAAGGCCATAAAACTGACATTTAAAAAAAACTGCTTTCATTCTTGCAAAGCGAGTAACTGAATCGTGTAAAAGCATTTGACAATAAAATCCTTCCTACTTAGAAATAGAGCTGCGCTGGCTAATCGATTTGTTGTCAACTATGAAATTAATCACCAGCATTTTTTGGGGGTAATGGATTAATAAGACATTTTAAAGCAAAACATATGTCAAGTTTTCTGTTTTATTTACTCCTCCATGACAGTAAACGGATTATCTTTGGGTTGTGGACAAGATGAGACATTTGAGGACTTGAAAGCATTTTTCACCATTTTATGATTTATTTACCAAACAAATGGTAAGAAAAGTATTTACAGATTAATTGAAAATGAAAATATTCTTTATCTGCAGCTGTACCTCTGAGTGACACGGATGGAGATTCACTTTAGATGGGAATTTTTCAAAAATAATAATGAATTAAAACCAGTTCTCCTCCCTCCTTCTGTGTAGACTCTTAAAGAAGCAGTTCTTCCACCGGGCTCTCAAAGTGATGAAGAAGAAACCAGAGAAAGACACCAAGAAGGAGAAGGAGAAGGAGAAAGAGAAGGAGAAGGAGAAAGTGAAGGGAGACAGCAGCAAAGAGGAGGAGAAAAAAGGGAAGAAGGAGAAAGAGAAGAAAAAAGAGTCGGAGGCTGTTGAAACCAAGAAAGAGAAGAACGTACGTAACCCTACGCTGTTGTCCGCTGAGATGACAAAAGACTCCATATTGTTTTATCACTGTGGGAGCTTTTACTTTTTGATCAGTCTTGTAAAAATTCTGACCTACAAATTTATAAGGAAGGTTGAAACGTATTTGTCGGATCAGTTGTGCTGCTTTGACAGCAAGATAAGTCTTAAATTGGGTCATCAGTGTTGCACACGTCATAGACTGATTTCTGCTTTATGACCTGTGAGAGTCGCCTTGACTCTGCTGATCTGATCAGCCTTCTAACCTGACGGTAAAAGTTCTGTTATTGATGCTGCTGCTCCAGTTTAAAGTGCAGAGTTACAGATCTCCAGGAGTTATATAATGTCTCTGTGCTCAGCTAAGTTAGCTGGTTGTACATTCATATTTAGCATGTAGACATTAGACTGACATTCATATCCTCTGCTGAATCCTGGCAAGAAACATAAATTTCAAACTTTTTTCTCATCATGAAACCCCACAGTAGGCATCCATCGTCTCTCTATTTAACCAGTATGTAGGTCACACTGTCACTCCATAAAATGTCAGTTGTAAGCACAGGTTTTCATATTAAAATGTTGTTTGTTATGATTAGGATGACAGTCCTGGAACCCCCAAGAAGAAGAAAGAGGTGAAGAAAAAGTTTAAGCTGGAGCCTCACGAGGATCAGCTGTTTCTAGATGGAAATGAAGTGAGTGTGCAACCATAATTTAACGTGGGAGATGTGTTTGCAACCCTTACAGACATAAAAACCCTAAATTCGTCTTTTTTTTTTTTTTTTTCCTTCAGGTGTATGTTTGGATTTACGATCCTGTTCATTTCAAGACCTTCGCCATGGGGCTGATACTTGGTGAGTCAATAGAGGGTTGTCTGTAACTGGCTGTGGCTGATTTTAATTTTCTGTACTCACACAATCTGCGTGTGTGTTCTTTCTTTCAGTCATCGCAGTGATTGCAGCAACGTTGTTCCCACTGTGGCCGGCAGAAATGCGTGTAGGAGTTTACTATCTTAGTGTCGCAGCGGGCTGCTTTGTGGCCAGTATATTGCTGCTTGCTGTTGGTAAGTACTTCATTAAAAAGACTGCCCTGGTACCTGTAAAATGACTCAGAAGTTCCCACAAGGCATCTGTTGCCATTCAGTTTAATAGAAAGAAGCCCACCAGAATTATTAATTACTAATCAAACCATAATTAAACCATGCCAGAGTAGAGAGAGAACTCTACGTTGGCATGGTAGAGAGAGGTGTCTTGCCTCAGACACAGTCATGATGTTGTACTGGGTCGTCCATGCATTTCAGAATAAAAGCAGTTCAATGCAACATCACCACTCAGTTAAAAAATAATATAAAGCTAAGTTATACGTCTCTGACGCTCTGAATCAAAACCGAACATTAATGTCTTGTGGAGGTAGAATTTCAAGCCGAGCTGTCATGTTTGATTTTAATGTATGGAGACAATTGTCAAACAAATGTGGCAACGTGATTTATATTATGAGGGCTGCGCAATATGGTAGGAAAAAATAATATTACAGTTATCTTGACAGGTTTTGTGATTGTGATATGATTCACTTTTAGTAGGAATGATGATTTTTGGATTTCATTTTTCATTTTTGACTGAAACCAATACAAGAATTCTGGGGAGATTCTCATATTGATACATTGCCCGATATTTACACTTTTTTTTTTATAGTCATCATTCGAGGTAATCAAACACTTGTGACAGAGATGTGTATCAGAGGCCGGGAATTTTACATGTTAACTTAATTGTCTACTATGACATCGTGCACTGCAACAAACATCACTGGGACATATAGTTTTTAAAAATAATATCTGCCAACAGATATATTGGTTGGGCCCTTGAAAATAAGCCAAACTATTAGAATCACGATGATTAGACAAACCAGGGCATCTCTGAAGCACTAAAGTACATCCTTAGAAGTTTCCTTCATCAAAAAATGTCAGCTTCTGCGATTTGGTTAGTATTTATAAAACCAGAGTCAATTTTAAAATACAACAAAAAGGAGAGCAAACAAATCCAAGTTGACCAAAACAATGACAGACTGACAAATCGGCACTGATGAACAGCAGAGGTTTTACACAAGATTTGAATCCCACTAGTAGAGACACATGATGGATTTAAAACACTGTAGTTTAAAACTGATCCCGCTGGTTGTTGCGTCTCTCCTCAGCCCGCTGCATCCTCTTCCTCATCATCTGGCTGGTGACGGGAGGGCGGCACCACTTCTGGTTCCTCCCGAACCTGACGGCAGACGTCGGCTTCATCGACTCGTTCAGGCCGCTCTACACTCACGAGTACAAAGGACCACGAGCCAGCAGCAAGAAGGGCTCGGACAAAACGGACGACAAGGACAGCGGCTCCTCCAGCAAGGCTCAGAAGTCAGACAGCGACGAGAAGTCAGACAGCGAGAAGAAGGACGGCGACGACGAGGATGAGGAAGAGGAGGAGGAGAGCAAAGAGGGGGCGCCAGAGGAGAGTAAAGAAGCAGAGGGGGATGGGACGGACCGACACTCAGACACAGACAGCGACCGTCGTGAGGACGAGGGCTCGCAGCACAGCAATGGAAACGACTTCGAGATGATCACCAGGGAGGAGCTGGAGCAGCACACGGAAGAAGAGGAGGAGGAAGAGGAGGAGGAGGAGGAAGATGAGGAGACGCAAGAAGAGAGGAAAGAAGGGGGTGGGAGTGAGACTAAACCCCTGACTGCTGAAACATAAACTCTTTACAATCCCATCACTCTCTACTTCTCTCTCTCTCTGTCCTTGCCTCCCTTTCTCCTGTGATCCCAGGACCTGCTCGTCCGGCCTCTCTGAGCCCACTGAGGCCGAGGAGAGCCTCCATCTCTTGTTGTTGAGATCTTCCACTAAACAGTACCAGAATAGACATGGCGGTGAAAAGCAAATGGCTACGACAATGTACGGGGAAATCAAATCTATAAAAAAGAAGAAGCCTTATGGTGGATCTGATTCCACCCACCCAAATGTTATTTATGTATGAAGTGAAAACCTGCCTGAGGAAGTCGTCAACTAAAATTCAGCCCCAAATGGAGGGTTTTCATTTCTTTCTTACGTCATCAAGTAGCTTTTTCAGAGTGTTTTATTTATGTCCCCTGTCTTTGGTAACATTTGGATGTGATATCCGTGAGGTCAGATCCTGATCTTAGATACAGATGACAGAGAAGAGCTATAATACTAAACCGACCTATAAAAGAAGACATGCCGGTTTCCCCCCCCCCCCTTTTTTTTTTGAGCTCCATGTTGTGGGTACAATCACAGAAAGCCCTGGTCCTTTCACCTGTTTTTGGTGAGACGTCAGGAGCACTTTTCACAAGTCTGACAGCTCTCTCGGGCAGCCATTCAAGCAAAGTGACCAGCTTTGAAACCTGAACCAAGCCAGATGGACCAAATCCTGTAGTTTATGCCCAGGAACCTAAAAAAAAATGACCATATTGAAGCTGGATGGAGAACAGAATAGAACAGCTCTTTGAGGTACTTGCCATTCTCAGTTTTTTCTTTTGTTTTTCTGAAGTACTTCTAGTTCATGTTTAATGTGGGACTCATCTTTAAGAGTAATCGTGAGCAACTGGGACACAGCTGGCGTACTTAAATTTTCTTTTTTAAAAAAAGATCACAGCATTTGTTGTACAACTAAACCTAGAAGATGTTCACTGATCACAAACAGAACCAGATATAAAGTTAAGCGAACTCTTGTGCCAAAAACGTCTGATAATAACGATGTTCTGCATGCTGATTTTATGTGGAGAGCTGAGAGCGAGGGGAACATTTTTGTTCATTCATTCATTTTTGTAACTGCAGTGTCAAACTCCTCCAAACCTTTCACATCTTCGGAACAGAATAGGGATTAAAGGATAAAGTCATCCAAAAATCAAAATTCAGTCATTCTCCACTGGACCCCATGTTAATGGAAAGTCAGGTGAAGTTTTGTCGTGCATAAACCATTTCTAGAGCTTTACAGCAAAACTGTGTTACTAAAACTAAAGAAAGAAATGCAAATAAAATGGCTCCATACAGCTCATCCAGCATAATCCATGTCTCTGGAAGTCTCAAGATCCACTTTATTTTGATCCTGTGAACGCACAGTCGAGTGCTAACACTTTTAGCTTAACAACTACAATGAAGATTTTGGCTTTAAAAGGTGAAAGTAACATCATGTGTCATCAAGGTGAACGTGTGTAATTGGCATTTAGCGGCAAAAGCTTCAGTCGGCTGCAATGGAAAGACAACACTAACTCTATTTTTCCCCTGTGTCAGGCACAATGATAAGACGTGTTCAAGTTAAGGCCACTGGCTTGGTGATACTTTTAAATCGTCTCTATTCTAGTGGCAGTTGAACATCGTTTAGTTGGCGCCCAGTTTGAAACAAAGTCAAAAAAAGTGGCATTGTATCCTAAACAGAGATGTGGAAAGGAGCAAGATGTCTCACTCCTTTTTGAAAGTCCTGTTATCAGGACCGGAAAAAAATTATGTGTCTAATTGAGAATGCTTTTTTTTTTTACCAAGACTTTAAAAAAAAAAACAAGTTGTGTGACATATGGGGGAAAAAACAAAGGCAATCTTGTCTCCTGGATGTGTGAAAATGTTGAATGACTTTTCTTAGCTGGTTTAGGCGAGTTTAAAAAAAAAACCTACATATGCGTGCTAATTTTGGTGTAAATGTGGCACTGGATTACATCAGACAAGCTGTATGAAGTCATTTAATGTTTTTCCGGTTGTTTTTTACGTTACAGTTTTACATACGTATGTCCCCATCTGCTTCAGTTGTTTAGAGAAAGAATATCTTTGCTGCGGAGCTCCAGAAATGTGACTACGAAACTTCAGCCCACCTCCATTAGCGTGGGGATGAGTAGTTAATCACATTTCTGTTTTTGGGTGAACTGATCCTTTAAGAAAAATGGGGTTGTTGGTGTGTAGCTAAGCAAAGTTTTTTGGTCTCAGTGAAACCATTTAAAAAGGAGTTCGCACTAGACGCCATCCAGATCAGTCTCACGCAAGCCGTCATGTGTGAACCAGGCGACAGTTGAATTTCCAGTCGAAGCCCAGTGACTGGCGGCCGAGGTCCAAGCTGTTCCTTCACGTTAACTTCTGGCTAGAAATGTCTTAGACGCTCTTTTTAGTCATAGCGAGGATTATATTTAAAAGAAAAACTAGAAATGTATCATTTATATATATGGATTCTATTGATATATCAAATATATACTTACAGTCTAAAACTATCAAACTTCTCTTTCCTCCCTTACTTTCTTCTCTATTAGGAGGTTTGATTTTTTTGTTTGTAATGCTCTTTTTTTTTTTTTTTTTTTACTCATTATTTAAGGTGACATCTGGGGTTAGAAAACAGTGGGAATTTACTAGATATCAGCATTTTTCTGTATTTTATTTTTTAACATTGGATGTGTGATCTGGTTGGTTTATGCGCTGCCATGTCTGCTTCTCACTTTAAAGAAAAAAAAGAAGGGTCAGTCATTAACCAGAGCTGAACCGGCGGGTTGTTGTGACACTGACGGTTCTTACTCGATCTGATATTTCACACAGCTTTCTGTACAGTTGTCCTTTTGTTTTGTCTGAAAATGAACTCATCTAGATTGTATTTAGTAGTTTGTTCTCTGTAATCCCACTGAGCTTTGGAGCTCTCACAAACCACCTTGTTGTTGCTCTTGTTTTCTTTCCAATATCTGTTTAGTTTTTTTGTTTGTTTTTTTCGTCCTTCCAAAACGGGCAAAGTGCATCTCTGTGTCCTGAGTTGCCAGTTGCTGTACTCTGAATATTGCCATAACCATTTCACTAAAGAGAAAAAAAAAACAGAAAAGATCATTTTCCCAGTTGTTCTTGACTCTTGCACAGTATCGGTCTGTTGTTTATTGTAGTATTACTCTCTATGCTGCTGCTTCTCATCGCACATTTCTGGGAGAAATAAAAAGTGAAATTGTAAAAGATCCATGTTTTATCTCTGGTCGAAAAAAAAAACCCCGTGTCTTTTGATTACCTAGTTGTCCACATTTGGATCAGTGTCATTCTGAAGACTGTCTCATGCAATATTGGAGTATAATTTAATAAAACTGGATGTCTGGAAATATATCTGTATCTTATCATTGCAATAAAAATATAGAAAGCACTGTCATATTTTCCTGATGTATCTTTGTTTTTTTTCTTTGTACTTGGTGGAGACAAAATGCAGAACAACCCTCATTCATTTGTGAAGACAGTTAAATTAATTTCTGTATAATGATAAAGATTGCTCACTGATGGTTCACAAAATATCTTTTTGAGCAAGTGAAAGGATTGAAAAACTTGATGCGTGTTACAACTGTTAGATTTTTTTTTTGATTTTGTACACAGGGTTGAATTATTTCCATTAAGTATTGATGCAAATAATTATGTTTTTTAGGTCACTTAGCAAATGTTTGAAGTCTTTAAGAGTTTCTTTGAGTCCATCGTGTGACCGAGAAAAACAAAAATCATGTTTAAAAACCTGAAGCTTTTTTTAAATTTGGCATTTAGCACATTAAGTACTTAAGTATTACAATCACCAAAACTACGTAGTGCACGTTCAAACTGACGGGCATTTGGTAAAATATGATGAAGTTGAATCAACTCATGTCAGAAACAGTTGCAACAAAAACTGAACATTATAATCTCTGTGGGAGGATTTTTAGTGGTTTTAGCTCGGTGTACTTAAACTACTAAACTTGCACCTGGGTGCATTTTTTGTCTGATAAACTGAACGTATGATCAGTGAAGTCGAGTGTTAAACAATAAAAGCTTCACTTACATCTTCACTTTTCAATAAGAGGCAGATGATGAAAGACAACACAGCTGGTCAAGACTCATCTAGTTAGACTGCATGATGTCCAAAGCTCCTGAAAGAATCTTAAAATGTTTATTTTAAAGCAATAAGACTAATACAGCAGATTTTACTCATAAGATGGTGCTTAAATGTATTTTTCACATAATCAAATGTTTTTATCCAACGTCTAAGCTGATGAAAAAATGTAGCAGCTTTTTTTTTTTAAAATAACATCCTGTAAAATGGTTCCACACAAATCAGACAGCAAATAAGTCTTGACATGTTAGTGCTTCAGCTTTATTTCAGCTCTGCAGCAGACCCACAATTTCACAGTTAAACAATCGTGAACAGAACATGACGTTTCTCCAACTCTTTCCACTTTGTTTTCTGCTACGACAATGCAATCTGACTGGTTGAATTTAACTTGGCTGACAACATTTAAAAATGAATTCAAAAGAAATCCCTTACAGCTGCTGTCAGGACGTACAGGAAGCTGGCTCTGGATCAAAGAAAATGTTTGTGCGGAGTAATCGCATACAGAAGTCTTTGGCTGCATCAGTGATAGAAATTCAGTTTTAAGTCTTTTAAAGCGCTTGAAAATATATAAATATCACATAAATATGACATTAAATAAATGTATCCAGAATCATCTATGTACACATTCACATTTACGGACTTTTGTCGGTTTCTTCTACATACAATTCCTTCATATTGATGTCCAGAAACATGGTATTTATTGTAAGATGGAAGTTATTTGAACGCCTAAATGATTTGGCTGTATTTTAATTTCTAGGTGAGAACATGCTCTCTTCCTGTAAGCTAACTACAGATTGTGTTTGAACTGGAATGTAACGCTCACGTGTATAAAATACTGTACACATGCTGTTCACAGGACTGATGAAACAATCATTTGGCTGCAGACACACATGCTCTCGCTCTCACAGTCCAGTGTTTCTGTCGAGAAAATGTTTCGAGGTAACCTCGAGCTCGTCCCCCAGACTCCCATGTTTTCACTCACTCAGCTGCTGTGCAGAGAAATGTCTTTCACGCCGGCGGCAGATTCAGTTCTCTGTGTCTGACGAGTCAGAGGCGTCTGCCAGTCGCGCCTGCCTCTTGCGCACGTTCCAGTGCAAGCACTGAGCCAGGCTTTCGAACCAGTCATACACCAGGTCGTGGCAACAGATGGAGGGCACTGGGTAACAGGACGTAGTGATCTTGATGCTGTTGGGAGAAACGCGAGAGGCAAATTCATGTAAATGGAGGGGAAACATCCTGTGGAGTGAAAGGGCGGCTGATAATGAAGGTTGGTGAACTTTACCAGTCTCCATACTGGATCTCTTGTCTCTTCCTGCCGTCAAACGACACCCAGGCGGTGTTCCTGGCATCGGGGGACAAGGTGATCTATTTTAGTAAAAAAAAAAAAAAAAAAAAAAAAGGAACAGGTTGGTTTCTTTGAGTTAAAAGTCAGCTCATAATGGCCTGAGCTCAGCGCGGCCTCCTCCACGTCATTCTTACCATGAGCTCCACCCCAGCAGGGACGACGATGGGCCTGAAGGAGAGCGAGTGTGGACATATGGGTGTGACCATGATGGCGGGTACGTTGGGGTGGATCATGGAGGCTCCTGCTGCGGCCGCGTAAGCTGTGCTGCCCGTGGGCGTCGAGACAATCACGCCTGGAGAGGGGCGTGGGAGGGAGGGAGGGAGAGAGAGAGAGAGAGAGAGAGAGAGAGAGAGATTGGATTTCCTTCAGTTTTGCAGTATTTTCATTGTGCATGTAATCTGCCGTGACCCCACTGTGAAAAATGTGACTTTCAGTTTGAGAAGAAGCGTGACATCACCTAACTGCCCTTACCGTCTCCCTGCACTGAGGTGATGAGTCGTCCATCCAGGTACAAGTCTACATTGGACAGGTAGGAGGACGGGCCTCGGTCCACCACCACCTCATTCAGCACCTGCACACGCACAGATGGACCAAAGACAAGATTAGAAGCACAATCTTCCAAGTTGATATTTCAAAGGACCGAATCACTGTGACGTTGGAGCAACACAGCAACAGTCACTTCCTGGTGGACGACTGGCAGTTGATTTGTGAACTGAGCAAATCTTTGGTACCGTAAATCACAGTGGTAACTGAAGTTTCTGCTCTGGACGTACAAAGTAGCAGAACATGGAAACACTCTAGTGAGCAACCTGAAAATTGTACTTGGGAACAGTACTTGAGTACTCTGAACTTTTTATTTCATCACTGGTTGTTTGAAGATTTGACACAGGGTTACATTTGTACTGCAAATGAGTCTCAGCCCCAGATACCAGTTTTCACTCCCCTTGACTTCTAATTATCGGTATGGGCCAAGAAAAAGACTTATTGGTCGACCCCTAATGGGTACACATGGGTACACAAAACACATAAAGCCTGCGTTGCCTACCACTATGATACTGTGAACAAACAATGTGATTGATGCCATATCTTTTGGTTTAAGGTGCTTTATAAATGGCCACATGGTGGCTCTGTGCACAACAAAAAAAAACATCAGTGTGTCATTGGCCAGTGGCCTAAATCTGCAGCAACATTTCACCAGTAACGGTTCAGTACATTTCAAGACATCCTGCAAACAACAAACAACTGAAACTCAACCTTGTTGACAGAGATGATCAAGGCTGTACTGCCCCTGCTGTTTAATGAAGAAATGCTGTCTTTGGTATGTAATTTCTTTTTCACAGATATTACACAGATATTATAAATATTAGACATATGTCATCAATGCTCTCAAAAACAGACGCAGGGCTACACATCCCGCATGACGCCATCAAACACCATGAGAAAAAATGCTGTTGTGCAGACAAGCAGCGTACAAATCATGTTCCAGACTAAAGTCAGTCACGCAGAGTACTGCTGCAGTGAAGTCTGGGAGGTGAACTGACGTCAGCTGAGCGCAGAGCAAACATCCTGCAGACGTGATGTAATGTGAGGTCAAACTCAGGCTCAGAGAGACCTCAACAATCCAGACTCTGTCTTGGATCGATGAGATGGAAAAAAAAGAGAAATAATATAAAATAACACATTGCAGCTGTGTGTGTGTGTGACTGCAGAAGTGAGGCATGTTGTTTAGTTTCACCGTGTGTCAGACGGAGAGCGGCAGAGCTCATTAAATATCTGTTCGGCATAGACTGCACTGTTGACGCCATGGTCTCCATGGCAACTGGCTCTAAAGAAGATCACAACATCTGACTTTATTATGACTGTCACCACAGCAACCCGGCTCACTTTCTGAGCAGTGCACATGTACTGATGAACGCACAGACACACCCAGGATGATATAGGAGTCACGAGCCTTACACACACACACACACACATACACACACACACACACACACACACACACACACACACACACACACACACACGTAAGAGGGTGAATGGTGTCTCTGTCTCAGCCACTCTGGCCCCATCACTTGTTTCTACACTATGTAACTTCAGTAAGAGGGTCAGATCACAGGGTTACATACATGTTCACTTCAACATACAAGTTTTCAACACATCACACTGTTATCATGTAATGAGTTGTAATGAGTTTGTATTTAGCACCAACATTATGTCTAACAAACTGGCACAGACCTGGGATTTGTATTTACAATAAATCCTGGCATATCCAAAGGTTAATGGGGTCTATTCTGATCTGAGACCCATCCTGGAAATCTGTTCAGTAGTTTTTATGTCATCCTGAGGGCAATCAGACAAACAGACACTGGTGAAAAGATAACCTTCTTGGTGGGGGTATGAATTCTCAAGAATTATACAACCTCCCTTCAACGTGTTCTTATATTTAAGTGTCTGCAGAACCAAGAACTGACTTAAAGATTACGGCACTTACAGACACAGAACAAAAACAAAGGTTTGTTCTGTTATCGTTTGTTTTTTACTGCTGTGTAGCTCTGATGTTTCCGTGGATTCAATAAATTCATTTGAAGGAGATGTGAGAAAAGGAGACAGAAAACTTCAGAGCGTCTGTTTACAAAGCTGCTGAGTGACTTAGTGACAGTTCAATTATCTGTTTTTAGTCGTAAGTGCAGTGAAACAAACAGCAAATTAACGTTTGTTTCTTTGTTCTCTCCTTTGTTGCCGCCTCTCAGTACAATAACACTCTCTTGGTATCTTGTTTTCTTTTCAGACTGGTTAAAGAGCCGACACCATAACTTTGATTTTAAGATCAATACACTTTATTTGAAATGTCTGACTCTTGTTCTAATATTGACTCAAATCTCACCCAATATTGACCCGCCTCCTGTGTGAATAAAGCTGTTGCAGCGTTGTCGATGAGTTGCAGCTGCTGAGAGTTCAGCGTTCGACCAATCAGCACTGCAAATTCCACCCTAATAGCTAGAAAAGCCACTGCAATGAAAACAGGCCGCAGTCTGCATCTTTACCCTGCTTTGTGTCTCAACTACTCGGCAAATCGTCAGGAAGGGACCAAGAAAACACACCAAGCAATAGTAGCTTTGCTTAGCGTTTCAAAAACCCAGGTGGACACTGCTTATCGTGCCTCTTTGTCCTCACCTGCAGCTGCAGGGTGACCTTGCCGGCCTCGCTGTTGGTGTGTCCATGAGGAAGAATTCCGTTGTGTTCCTGCTGCTGGTGCTGCTGTGTCGTCTCTCTGCTGTACGGCTGCTGACTTTCTCTCTGAAGCATGTCCTTCACCACCTTCACCTTAAGACGGCTGCGCAGGGTGATGGCTGCGTTGCCTGAAAACACACATTATCTACTTACTGTACTTAATGCAACAACTGAGAGAAGTGATTCATTTCAAAGTATACATGCAAATAATTGTCTACCTTCAAACACTTTAGCCACTTCAGTCTTGTACGACTCAAATTTGAAGGGCGTCAGGAAACCCAGGGAGCCGAGGTGAAATGCCATAACTGGAGGAACGCTGCCCTACAGAAGACAAAAACAAGCCCGACATAAAAATCACACATCTGACATCTTGGCTGGATTCACAATTGACAGAGTCATGACCCAGACACTCATCTGTTCATCTTACTCAGTATAAAACTGGTATTAAAATGTTGTATACATTTGTATATCTTACATTGATTCATGAGAGAGCTTATTATCAGACTTTATCCAGTAAACTAAATATTCTGAATATTCACAGATGACTTTCCTCTGTTTCTAAATACATACTGCCATGCAAAATAAAGACACTCATTTTGCACAAACCCAGAAGTGTACCTTGGGTTGATTTTGACAGAGATTTGCATTTGACAGTTTGGACTGAGACCCTAATCCACTCAAAAAAGTGACATTCTTTATCTAGGTTTTTTTTTTTTCTTTTTTGCAGTGATCACAACAGGGGTATGCTAATAATACATTTTAGACTTGACAGTGTAAATCCCAGGTTCGGTTAGAGATGAAAACATATAAGAAAAGATGTTAAAGTCATTTTATGTAACTTTTAAGTATAAGTCAGCTTGAATGCAGTACATAGTAGTGGGACTACCTGGAAGAGAGATGAGGCGTAGAGCAAGGTCCCGTCTCCACCCAGGCAGATGATCAGGTCTATGCAGTCAGAAATATCATCATAACCTGTAAACCCATAAACATAAATACTGCTGTATTCAATATATTGCTATCATGTTAAAAAAAAAGTGTTCTTATGTAAGGATGTGAGGAACAAGAGATCTCCAAATTCAACAATATTTCTATTTAATTACTTTTTGGGCATTCTATGTGTATGTGTATGTGTATGTGTATGTGTATCATCTTCACTTGAATTTAATTGTGAATACATAATTTTATTTTAATGGCAGCATTATTTTGTGTATGTCATTAGTTCAGCATTAATATATGCCTCACCCTCTCTGAAGGTGCACAGCTGATTGCGTATGGAGCCGAATGCCTCGTCCTTGGACAGCGTAGCATCGTCCACCACCCTGCGCTCCACGTACACCATCATCAGCTTCTCCTGAAACACAAGCTTTAGTGACGACAGCTGAAACACACACAGACATCCGTACAAAAAAATGTTTGTGATCAACTAAGCTGACCATGTGCCAACCAGGTGCAGTTCAACATGACTGTGTTTGTACGGAATGCAAATACTTGAGTTCCTGTTCTACAAAGTGCAGCTTGTTTTGGAAACATGTGGACAAAAGGTGCCGTCACTCCGTGAGACCAGACTGTAACTCTGACCCACATGTCTGCTTCATTTCCTGGATTCTTTCTGTTTGACGTGTTTTTTCTTCACTAACACAAAAGTACACACTGTTCTTGGACATTTTTTTTTTTCTTTTAACAAATTCCACCAGGAACATTGCTTCAGCCAAGGACAACACTGTAACTAAAATCAATGAAACTGAAAATCTAATCTCAAAATCCAAATAGAAGAGTCACCCCACTGATGAAACGTAAGATGAAACTGCATCCTGGTATTACCGTCAGATATTTTAATGCCCCTACATTGAAAAATCAATAATTTTGAATTATTATTGAGAGGCATCTTTACGGTCTAGTACAATCTTTGTCTTTATTTGCCCAACACAGCAGGCTTCGATGGTGTTGACACAGCTGATATTTCACTAAAATACTGCTTTTAATGGAATCAAATAATATGAAGGGAGCAGCTTTATTGTAGTGATATTACCATTATATAATTGACAAGTTTATCTCAGCACAAACCAAGGAGGTTTGCAGTGTTCTTCAAGTTTAAGGTATGATGTCTTAAGATGCTTTAATACTTCACAGAAAGCTATTCAGTAGTTGTTTTTAAGGGTACAGGGTAGAGACAGTGTCAGGGCTGATGGTCCTGACAGAATCTCTACAAACAAGACAAATAACAACAGCCTTCTTTAAAATCTCTTGTCTAGACAAATTCACTTTGATATCATAGTGTCTACCGAGAGCCCTCAATTACATGCAAACATATTTTAAAACAATACTGCCTGTAGCAGGCGAGACTAAATATTTAAGACTATGGTTAATCAAATGTAATATTTTTTCATAATCTGAGGCTTTTTTAAGGAAACTGAATTCAACAGATTTTTAGACTTTTTGAGACAAGCTTTTAATGTTCACAGGGCAACTGTAGTGTGTACATCCTGCCTGTATATGAACACTCTACATAATCCAAAGGAAACTGAGAGTGGAAATGATCAATGTTCACAATAACATTTGAAAGAATCAGGATCTGCCTGAGGTCTGCCTCCTCAATCACATTAAAATCCTAAACATTCATCTGGTAAAACATGTATGATAACAATCATAACATGTATGAAATGCCGTGATCCTGTACCTCTACTAGAAACCTGCAGAGCTCCTTGAAAGGCTCGACGAGGCTCTCGTCTCTGATTTTCCTAATGACCAGCACATTAACAGGCGGTTTATTCCAGGTGAGCCGCTGGCTGGCTGGGTCCTGGATGTGCCTGAGCACACACACATACACACAAGTGAGTAAAAAAAACACAAACAGAAACAGAGTAAATGCATACCAAAGATTTTCAAACAAAGCTGACTGTTATATAATCACACTGTCTTGTAGTTTCAGTTTGTTCCAAACAGTCAGATGCAATCATGATGACTCAATAACACTCTTTAAAAGTTAATTATTAACTTTGATGTATTGTCTAGAGTGAGGTTCAAATCCCAGACATCAAAAGATAAAAAAACCTTTCCTCCTCTTTACCATAAGTATCTCCTCTCCTTTGCATGATGGATGACAGGCATTCTGCAGATAATGTCGTATGTGTGTGTGTGTTTTCAGATCAAGTCCAAGGAAACCATCTACAGACCAGGTGACAATCACCACCTGCAGTCTGCTCTGTCAGCCAGCCCATTACACACAACATCCAATCACAGCATTCTCATTTTATCTTATCTTACAAGGTTACACAAGCCTCTCGGTGTCAATGTCCCCAACAAACAGCTCTCAACACAAAGTTCAACTCATCTATCATGCTTACATGACTGAAGTTGGGTTGGGAAGAATACAGGCTTTGGGTCCAAAGTGAGTTGCTGGGTACGGTCCATGTAGAAAGTGGGCTCTCCTGTGAGGAGGAAAGAAGAGGAGGACCAGTCAAGACACTATCACCTCATGTCCAGGACAACAGAGTTGTGCCAGTGGCACGGCAGACCAGCTGGCAACCTGCAGCGCAAACCTCTTAGGACAGCTTTCCGCTGTGTCGCTTGCTGAGCCAGAGGGCTCCAAGTGTTCGTGTTGGCCTGGCAACCTCCGCCGTTCCGTCTCCCACAGCAGCTGTTCATGACCACCCCCCCGTCGCTGCGACCTCGTCCCCTTCCGCCGTCTCCTTGGTGACTTGGACGGGTGCTCCCGGTGCTTGGCGGGCCTGGCTGACTCTGACAGCTGACCAGAGGGTGCTGAGGGTCGTGCCATGCCTCTCTCTGCCACTGACACTGGGCCAGAGGATGGACCGCTCTCTGAATTCTCCATTCTGCAGGGAAGCAACAGAGAAACATCTGTTACAGATAATTTAACAATGTCCAAAAAAAGCTGAAACAATTAATGGATTAGCAAATGAAGTGCAAACTATTTTATGTATAGATTCTGATAACCCATTATTTATTTGATTTCTGAAGTTAAAATGCCAAATTCTGTCTAGTTTCTGCTCCTTAAATGTGAAGATTTGCTGCTTTTCTTTGGTTTGTATGAATGTGAGTTGAATATTTTTTAATTTTGAACTGTTCATCAGACAATAAATGTCACTTTAAGGACATAACCTTGGGATTTGAAAGGTTATACTTCACATTTTCACTACACACAGACATTCTGTAGACAATGTAATGTGACTATAGCTTTGCCTGACTTAACCTTTGCTAATGTGCTGGTACCCCAAACATATTGAGCACTGCAGACTTTGATCTATGCGGTGTTTCACTTTCACTTTTAAGTGACAGTTTGTAGACAGAATAATAAATACATTTTTTGAGGCCAATAAACAGTAAGAACGTTAATTAACAATGAACATAAACAGGACAGACATTTATTTATCTTTGGTGTAATTCATAATTTGTTACAGGACTATAACTACTAAGTATGATCTACCAATGACTGCTGAGATATATAGTGAGAAAATCAACAAAATAAGGAATTATAGACATTTCCTATTTCCAATTAAAGAAATTTCATCTTTGATTTAAATGCTCTCAATTTAAAAGGTGCACTAGTTTTGGAAATGAAATTCAGAAAGGTTATATTTACAATATTGATTAAGTAGTAATACAAATCTATTGTTTCCATAACTGAGTAAATAAGTCTACCTCAGAGACAATATAAATATATAATATAACAACAACCTCATGTTAAACGTTATGAAATTATATTGTCCTTTATAAACAATTAGAATATTTAATTTATTCAGTCTTAATAATTAAGACAGTTTGTTTACTGAGTTTGTGCACCTTTAAAGCTGGATGCTGGGTGGGGTGTGGAGTAAGTTAGCCATTTGTCTTTTGGGGGGGTCTCAGCTAATGTTTAACCCTGAGAAATCGATAAATGAATCACTGTTATCGTTAGTGTCAGCCAGGGAGCTAACACACTAACTACATATTGATTTTCTACAAAACACAGTCAAGCATTAACCTAACTTAACTTATTTATACACCTGAGCTAACCGAACTATATCGCCAGCTATCGCCAGAACTATAACGCCAGCTTATATTGACAACAGAATTAAAGCAAAAGAAATTGTTCATCTTTTTGTCTTAACAGTAACAGTGACCTTGCTTACAAGTATTAGTAAGATAATTGTCTTTTTAATAACACACGACTTAGAAATAAGCAGCAAAGTCACACAAACACAACTAAGCTAGCTAACTGTCCGCATTAGAAAACCGTTGGTCTGTTGACAACTGATGTCACTTAGCGTTTAGCTAACTAGCTAACCGGCGTTAACCTCGGAGCGAAAAACAAAAGTCTTACTTTGTCAGAAAGAAGCAAATGTGCTCATGTCGCTGCTAGTTCATCAAGGCTCGGATGTGTTTGGACGCAAATAAAAATTGTGTATTCAAGGACCGACAGCGCTGTCAAACTCTAAACGCTGGAACATTGTAAAACAGTATATATGACCGGCGGAGGAAGTGATGTTTCCGGCGGACGGGTTCAGCGAGGGACCGGTGTTCAGTTACAGGAACAGCGCCATGTTTGGTGATAACGACCACTTACTGTAAGTAGTTATATCTACAGTGTTTTGTATCATCGTTTTTTCCTAAATACAGTGAGTTTAAAAGGCTGCTATCGTTTGCTCTTTTATATAACTAATTGTTATTATTTTCTATAACTAACTATAATTTTTTTTAAAAACTATTTAGTGATTTTAAACATACTAATAGCAAGAAGACATTTAACACAGGTGGACAAGACACTTGAATAAAGGAGCACCATGCAGTTTTTTCAAACTTAGAATTTTAATATTTACAATATTAATGATGCAATAGTAAAAACTCAGAAATCTTTATTTATTCTATGATTTAATAAACATTCTGTTCGCAGAGGAAAATTAAGGTCCCCAGAACACTGTCTGAAGCTGGAAGGAAAACCGTATGAAACTGTGTTGTCCTTTAAGGTCAGTTTGTTTATTCAGTTTTATTCAGCCATAAAAAAAAAAAGCAAGGTTGTTCATTTTGTTAAAAGTCCATCAATCCAATCAGTTAATGTTGATTAATGATTCACATTTCTTCCCCAACAATAAAAACTACAACCAGTGCACCTTTAAAGGTACAAGAAAGAGATTAAATAGATCAAATAGATACATACAAAAAATCAAGATGGTGAGAATCATTATTAATGATAATTTGTCACTATACTATATTATGTATTATGTTATACTTTATTACCAGGCTTAGGGAGTAAAGAAATACATGTAAGGAGATTACATAATTTGTTTCCAGAAAATTACTTTTACTTATATGAGTGACTTTCACTGTCACCAGAGTAATATTTTAACATCATATCTTTACTTTTACTCTAAGTAGTCTATGACTTTTGGGTACTTTTTATACTGATAACGGCACATAATACACATACAGTGAACATACTTGATTGACGATACACCAAAGAAACCATACATGTGTGTACATATTGGCCTTAAAATATTATCATCATCATCATTATTATCTTTAATTTAAGTAATAATATATAATGAATACTGAGTGTTTTGGTGCTTTAGTATATATTATGTTACACTATATGACATTACATTTAATCTTATGTTATAGATTTCCTTACTATATACGTAATACTGTACACTCTATATTATAGTATGTTAGTATTTTATACTGTATGCATTATGTACTACATCATATTGTAAAGTTCTTAACTTTTAAGGTACATAAGTTTGCTATGTACCTCTGCTTCATTATTGCCAGACCCAAAGTATTGGAAGAATAAGAAATCAAATTTAAGATTCATTATGACAAAAAATATAAGTAACTTATGTAAGTAAAATATAATTATAAGCAAATTGACCTAATGTAATGTAAAGATGTAAATTTGCACAACAGAGCAGACTTAAGGCTGAAGTCAGTAGACCCGGGGTTGTCGGTGTTTTGGAACCTGGAGGCTGACTTCTGATTGTTAAAACAATAAATATATGAATAAACTTGAAAAAAACAACAACAACAACAACAAAAAAAAACAAGCACTGCTTGTTTATGCTAAGAAGGGTCATTAAAATTTGCATTTTAATCTAAACTTTTGGCAATACCACTGAGTCCACGGCCCACTAGATGGCGCTCTGAAGCCCGCCAGGTGAGAACGGCTGCAGTAGACTGTCATGGACACACCTTGTTTGCTCTGGGCTCACATTACAATCAGCATACATGTTCTTTGCTGCTGGAAAGTTGTGGGAAACCTCTGCGGTCCTACTGGACTGCATAAAAAAGTCTAACTTGCATTTAAACAGTGTGTATCTTTTGTAGTGCTTGCCTCTTTAGACACCGCTGCACATAATAAAAGAACCTGAACAAAGTATTACTTCATAACTTTAGCATGCATTCAAGTATAGTTTCCTGATTGATTCTGTCTGAACTTCCCTGTTCAGCCATGATTCAGGTATTGCCTAACCTACTTCCCTTCTTCTAACAGACTTTCAAAGACTTCTTTTATAGTGCGGCGGCTCTGCAGCTGGATTCTTCACCTATGATGACCTGAAAGGAAACAGTGTTAAACACAAATTTAACATCAGATGACTTCATTCACAAAGGTAATACATCTAAATGCAACTGCAATGTTTGCTTTAAATACTTGAGTGTTGTGTTGTAAAAGTCACGTGTGAAGCTGAGAAACACACAGTGGATGAAGTAGTCAGGTCTTTCTCATAAGTAAAAGTAGAGATACTAGAGTGTGGAAATACTTTGCCATTGTAAGTACTGAATTCAGAAAAGTTATTTAGTAAAAGTGGATTCATATCATCATCAAAATGTACTTAAAGTATCAAAAGTAAAAGTATTAATTCTGCAGAATGGCTCACCTTACAGTATTGTCCTGTTTGCCTTCATTGATCAATACCTGTAAGAAACTTTTAATGTTGTAGTTCGTCAATGTGGAGCCAATTTTAGAGACTTCATATACTACTGGGTAGATTAGTAGTGCAGGAGGCTACTGCATCAAATCATATAGAAGCTTGTCATTTTTTTAAGGGGAACCATTGGTTTAGTGGTTTGGTCAAAGTGTTTGTAGAACAGTACTGGGTGGGACATTTTTTTTGTATGGCTTTATCGATAGTACAGCTTCAGAGATGACAGGAAGCCAGGCAGGGCAAGGGCCCAGGGTCAGGACATAAACCCGGGGCCGCTGCAGTGAGGACAAGTCCTCTGAACATGGGACGCCCACTCTACCAACTGAGCTAATGGGCGCCCCGCATTTGGACATTTTAAAGGAGACCTCCAGCCTTGGCAAACCCTAACCAAGGGCTTTTTGTGCCTAAACCTAACAAGAGCATCTACTGTCTATCAAAAGTGGTCACTGCTGCCTTTTTAAAATCAAAAATGAGTGAGGGAACAGAGTGTTGTAGCCAGGAGACTTAAAATACTCTACACACTAATAAATGTATGTTTAAGGTTCAATTTATTTACTAATCACATTTTGTTTCTTCTTGTCCGTCTGTTGGTCTCAGAGAGTTTTCTCACTTCTTCCAAAAGAAAAATCTGGTGTAAAACTTAAATAAATAGCTGTATTAACATGAATAACCTCATACAAAGCGTTCTACAGACATAGGAGAAAAATGGAAAAAATAAACATGACAAAATAAACTTGATAAATATGAAATCTTAAGTATTGTAAGAGTGTTTGCGCTCCTCCAACCTTTTTAAAAAACGGTGTCAGTTGTGTGTCGCCTAAATCAGCAGTCCCAATTCATATAAGTTTCCTGCACAGAGTTTTTAAAAAGATGTTATTCAGATGCAAAACGAACCAATTTATTTTGTGTCACCTTTTGCACATGAAATAAATTGATTCATTTTGCCTCTGAATAGCAGTTTTTGGCAGTGTGTCTGCAATAAATAAACATAAATAGAAAAAAAAAAAGAAATGTGCACCAATTCAAAGGTTATTCTTCACCTTGGAAACGGCAGACAAACATCATCCTTGAGTCTGCAGCTGAGACTGCTTTTGTCTGTCTCCTGCTGTTTCCAAGGTGAACACTGAACTTTTCTCAACTTTTAAGCCAAAATAGACAAAAAGTCATCAGAGGGGATGAAAAGTCAGACATCTTGGCAAGCTCCATCTTTGGAGGGAGATCATGTGATCTGACTCACAATGGCTAAATGGACCTTAGGGTGAAGAAATGATGTAGTTACAAGAATATGTATGTATGTTTGAAATCCAAGATGTGTAAATTCACAGGGGTGTGTTGGTGTGTTGGCGTCCACAGTCTGACGGCCAAACAGTAAAAAAATAGTGCAGTTATACGTGGAAAAGTGTCTGTCATCCTGTCTGTCCTACTGACTTCTCAGACAGACAGGGTCAACTGTTTACTGGCGGTTATGTAATGATGTAATTTAGAGTAAGAAAGGTAACTTTATCACTTTTCAGGATGCATGGTGGGTCAGGATCTAAATTTCAACACATTATAACTGCATCCACATGATTCTAAAGAGTCGGCGGATACATACAGATACATGTTTAGATTAACAGGTGGACACAAGGGGAAACACGTTGAAGACAAACACAGATCTAAATGTCATGATGTGTACCATCACGCCTCTTTTTGTTCCGCAGCACCCGGCATGATGTGTGAATTGACACATCGGTGCGGCTTAACACGGCACTGCTTGGTTCGGTGTGAACGAACAAAAGTTGAGAAAAGGTGAGCCTTCGCTGTGGCGATCATGCAGAGTCTGTGTGTGAACAGCTAGCGTCTCTTTTATGTAATAGTCTTGTGTGGTAAGTTACAGTCTGGACAGTGTGCCTGTGCTCCATTTTGCTGTCATGCTTTTTAAATCAGCCTGTTTTAGTGGGTAAGAGGACAAAGTCACATCAGTTTCAGGTTGAATGACAGTTTGAAAAAGCAGAAATTAAATTTGCAGTTTGTATGGTGTCAGTGGACTTGGCCCCTGACCCTATGATGACTCGACAGTTTTTCACAGGAAAGATGTCTGTTTTTGTTGTTTCTGTCTGTGAGTAAGACTCATTTTGAAAAATGTGATAAGAATCAGCATCTAGGTTTTGGTCACACATTTTTACACTTAAACTATGTTTAGCTGCATTTGCCAGCTTCTTTCCTCACTCTCTACTGCACAGTAGTTATAGCGACAGTCGACCATTGAAACACACTGACTATTGTTGGAAAACTTTTAGAATAATGTCAGTACATGTGTTACATTTCATAGCTTTCATTTTTGTTCTAGTGATTTTAAAACCGTTATTGAGAAATGCTGTTTTCGCCCTGCAGTGGCAGAACCTCCAACGTTGCCCACCTCTCCTGGTGGATTTCCGATTAAAACCTCCAGCAGACTGTGCACCATGTATGTCTCCATCCCCTCCATCCTGGTCGGTCTGGGAGGAAAATGCCTGCTTGACTGGACACTTGTGTTTCTCCAGAGAGAACACATCTGCAAAACCCTCCTGGGAGTCTTCTGCATTTCCCTCGCCATTGTTGACTCAGCTCTGGCCGTCTGCGTCACCACAGTTCACGTCCACGCTGATGGATACGTCCTCCTCCTGGGCTCGAGGCTGACCAGATATCACGTATGTTTGCTGGTTCAAATCGTCGGACAGGTCTACAGCGCTCTGCAGTGGCCTGTTGTAGTCTCTGCTGGTTTGGACCATTTCTGCACTGTCACCCTGAGGTTGAATTCCATCGCCACCAGGACCAGATGGCTTGCGTGCTCACTTGTGACTGCCTTGTTGTGGCTCCTCACTGCTCTCTACGTCTTCCTGCTGTCTGACTTCACTCCCGTCATGGAGGACGTTCCTCACCACCAGATTCACCAGTGCTTTGTCCTCCACACCTCTCAGATCCTGCAGGTTGCCATGTTGCTCCTCCTGACTCTGGGCTGTGCAGCACTGCATGCTGGATGCAGCGCACGGTTGTTTAAAAACCTTCTGAAAGACCAAATTACAGACCAAACTAGAGCTCACGCAAGAAAGAGTGTTGTCCACCAAGCCGTGCATGTTTTTCTAAACACGTGGGCCCTGTTCCTGGTTTTCCTGGCTGTGCTCTTTCTCACATGTGTGGAAATACCTGCGTACCTGGGTCTGAACGCCGCCTGGCTCTGCTTCCTCAACAGTCTTCTGATAGCAGTCGTTTTATGTGTAGCCTGTCCAGCCTCGCAGCTAGCGCAGGGTCTGGCAGCAGTTCCTCCCGACAGCTTCTGTGAGTGGAGATTTACATTTAGCTCGGCTGCAGAGGACTAAACATGACTGCACAGAGCACATACACAGAGGGAGCAGGTTAGAGGAAGTGGAATCAGCGGCTGAGACATGAATGTTGCATATGAAGGGAAAAATGGAAAAGAAAAGCTTAGAGTCCAGCTATTTTGAAATCAACAATGAGATGGATCGCCATGAAATTTGAAGGGTTTGAGGAGAGTGAATCTTACAGACTTTGGTGATTTCATGATAATCTCTTTTCATCTAATGATGTCACCAAGTGTAAACATATGTCAACAGTTAGGTAGACATAGACATAGAGAAAGGCAAAAATGTAGGTACAGAAATTCATGCTAAATTAGGGAAAATAAATAAATGAAATTAGGGAAGCTAAATTAGTCCCTGACTTTTTTTTTTTTTTTGCTAACACGGTTAAATGTAGCCTCAGCTTGTGCCTCTAATGTTAAACATAACTAACTGGTAGCAGAAAAATATAAACAGAAGGTAGTTTAGAAAATATTAGACATTAATTTTGAGTTTGTTAGCATGCCAACATTGTTCATAGCACAAATTAACATGGTAATGTCAGAATACAACCTCAGAGAGATGCTAACTGGCAGAAAAGTCCCGCTACCATGAACTTCTCCAACTTCTCCAAGACTTTTATCGAGCGTGTATTGTTCTAATAAGCTGCACAGTTAGCTTCTGCTAGCCAAATGGTAAAAGTAAAAAAGATGTTTGCAAGGAAACTGCAATAATTTACTTTCAAATAAAAATACTATAGAATCCAAAATGGGAAAAAATATATTTTAATTCAGACTAACAATGAATACTGGGGGCTTAATGAAATTGTCTGCAGTATGTGTTACAAATTCAGCCAGAAAACACTTCAGAAGGTAAACTATTAATTATTCTGCCAAATACATAGATTATTATTATTATTAAAATCTAAGGTATTTACTGTCCTTTAAGACAAAAGAAAAACAGGAAACCTTCACATTTAAGAGGCTAGAACCAGTGAGTTCTTTCATTTTCATGAAAAACAAGTAAGTTGATAAGCAGCATTTTCGTGACCTGTTGAATTAATTCTTCAAACGAACAGAGGGCAGCATGTCAACAGCGGGACCACTAACTTCTGCTGACTGTGGCTGCTGTTAGATAGTTAGCTCCCAGAGAGAGCGCCACGTTTCCAAGCCACTTTTTGTTGTAACAAACCATATGATTATATCGTCACCTGGTGCACTGGGGCCCTTTGTGTTACATTGTTAAAGAAAGGGTTGTAAAATGGTGTATTCATTTTTTTGACCCTCACAAACTCATTACTGGAGCTATTCGGTCCAATAAGAAAAAACAAGAACAAAACAAACAACAGTTTTTATTTCTACTCGAGTTAGCTTGAACTGGAAGTTAGCTGGCTCAGGCAGTGGCAGTCTCTAGTTTGCACGCTCTAGGGGACACACATCTAGGAAGCTCTGGGTACTTTCATACCTGGGAAGTTGAGCTTTTTTGGCTTCAATACACCACTGAGCTAGCAGCCCAGACTGGGAGCTGGCAGCAAGTGTTTTAAAACTAAAATTCTCTGTTCATACTTTGGCTTTAAATCACCTTGGATTCGGCTGTACGACAGTATTCAGCTGCTTCTTTCTCTCTTGAAGTTAAAACCACATCAGCAGCTCCAGTGACCGTCAATGAGAATCTTGTGAAAAATATGCAGATCTTGAACCGATCAGGAAGTTATAAGGCCGAAATCAGCATCACGAGCAGGTAAAAAAAAAAAAGGCAAACACAACACAGGTTTGACACTACAGAACTTTACTTGAATTTGATCCAAGTTCATTGTCTATACAGGGTATATTTACAAGATCTGAAATCAGGGAAGGGCAAAAAACAGAAAAAAAACAAACACTAGATACAACTGAGGTATTAGCTAAAAGCATTTACAGGTATGTAATTTACTAGTAAATATCAATGATAAACGGAGATGCAGTGTCTTCTGCATAAAAAACATCTTTTTATATCACAACATGAGGTAGGAGAACAGTGTCTCGATTCATGCAAGAACAAAAGTCTCATCACACTGTAGTATTGGCAACGTAGTATGCAATGGTCATACACAGACACTGTGTTTCATGTTTCAGAACAGCATTGGGGGGGGGTGGTTCTTTTTAGCCGAGCCATGAATATCTTTTCACAGGATGTGTATAAATTAAAAACATGGTGTACCTCTTTCTTAGTAACCAGTGATCTGTGTTATCAATCACCAACGCAGCTCTACTCCACACGGGCACAGAATAATTACTGGCCTAAAGTTGGACACCCAACTACAAAGCAAAAACCACCTGCAGCAGTTCAGAGGTCACCTTGGATTTGTTTACTAGTTTTCTTCATGTAGCCAGGAGGCGATGGGCACGAAAATCCTGTATTCAAATGTGTTCGTGTGCCTCTTTCACCTTCAGTTGGGCAAACTTCACACCTGTAAAAATTCTGTACAAAGCATATCCAAGTTCTCATAACACTGCAAAATGCAAAAAGGCCCAGTACACTGTGTTACCGGGGATCTGTCTCCCCTTTCATTTACATTTTTTTCATTATCGTGTACAATTAAAGAAGCAAAACAGCGCCCCCTGATGTATAATATTCAAATTACACAGAAAGTAAAATGACAGAGATAACTAGATTATCTGCTAATGTGATGTATGGAAATGATTTTTTTTTTCATATTTTTGTTCTGTTTAAGAGGTAATTAAGTCAGTAAAAACTAATACTGATTATCTTTAGAGTGATGTTAACACATCCAGAATCAGAAAACATAACTACACATCCAGAGCTACATGAGCAAGTTTTTCTCTTTCCCTTTTCAAAGCTGCTGTGCTTCAGTCAGACGTGGGAGGCCAACACACACACACACACACACACACTCTCTCTCTCTTCTCTTTCACACACTCTCACATCATTTCCAATTCAAATTAGGCTACATGTTATCTTCTTCATAATCTGACTTCTTTATATTTAGCCAACCTCTAAACCAATAATGATATAAAAACTTGCACATGTTCAATGTTCATGCATATGAGCCATCTCAATAGTTTGTGTGTTATGTGAGGGGAAACTTTCTTCTTCTTTTTTTTTAAAACAATGAACAGATTGATAGAGTGGCCCAGTGACACAAAACATGAGGGGCAGCAAAACATGCAAAATGATTATTTTTTGTTTGTTTTCTTTTTTTCCAAAATGCATTTTCTTCAACAAATGTTTTGTTTTCAATTTAGCTCAGGGGGAGGGGGGTTTAATAAAGAGGGAAAAAGCTCATTACACATTAAAAGTCCGTCAAGATGAAATCCATAAAAAACGAATGCATCAGTTCAGAAAGGGGGGAAAGTGTGTAACAAAGTATTTTCCTATTTTTGCCTTTGTCCTGCATCGTGTCTCAGTAAACCATGCGTTTCACACCCCCACATCCACTCGACAGAAGTCGAGCTCTGATGTCTGCGAAAATCACTTTTTTTAAAAAGAAAGCAAAAAACATCTGAAGCCATAGCTCTGGTCCAATTTATATAACCTTTTGAAGATTTTTCATATAAGAACAGTTAATATATTAATGACTACTGTATTTACAAAGTGAATATAAATCTTTAGTTAATACGTTAAATATTTTCTTTCATAATTTCAATAAAGGTTTAAATGGAACAACAGTAGAGTGTACATTTGCGGCATGGGTTTGATTTTACTGGCTTGCATCTGCACCTGCTTTTTTGACTCTCAACAAACCACAACTGTACTCTGCCCGGTCTTTAAGGTCTGTTATTGTAAAGGGTAGCTGGGTAAGAAAATCTGCATCGAACAGGATGGAGCACAGTGGAATGTCTATCAATTTGCATTTATAGCAGATGCATAAAAAAAGCTCAGAGTTTAGCTGAGGCCGATCCCCCTCTCTTTTTAAACAATTATTTACACACACACACGCTCGCTTGCAGGGATCTCTATAGTGGCAATAAAAAGCGCTTTTGCCTGGCAACTGACACAAAAAGAGTCCTCTCTTCCTCTGGCTGGACGTCTGCTCGCTCTCCTGGGCATCTACAAAACACAGCGCACCCCCAGCTGATCTGGCACTGGAGATGGATGGACGGGCATGTGTGAGTGAGTGACGGTCGTTTTGTGGGAGAGGAGCGAGGGAGTTGAGAGATGGGGGATCCTTGTACAGTCCCACCCGAGGGTGGGCAGCCCCCCCCAGATAACAACAGCTGCCCCCATTCTGACGGCGCTAAACAAAAAGGGCTCCCTCGGTACCTCCAGCGTCTGGGCCACCCAGCCTGCAGCAGGGAAGAGGGCACCAGTCCCCTGAGCGCTCCCCTCAATCCTCGCCTCCCCTCTCTTCCTCTTCCTGCCCGCTGCTGTTTGTTCAGCCATGCAGAATAACGTGAGGCAGGGGCCGGACCCGAGGCCCAAACCACCCTGGACTAACCGCTTTCACCTGCAACCCACATTCTTAGATGACGCTCTGACAAACAGGGTGGGGAAAAAACCGTCTCCTAACAATGAAGTCAAACGATACAGAAAAAGAAGCCCAGAAAACAGGGACAGACCGGAGCTTTGATCATCTGCTGGGAACGCTGGGGCCATTGTTCTGCCTGAATGCCTGGACTGCACTGACACACTCGAGTGTGTGCGGGCATGCAGGGCTGTTATATGTATTATGGTAACACAGCACAGCCAGCGTACATGTGACGCTCTGCCTTTCTTCTTTCTTAGAAAAGCGACACGGGCTCGGCCAGCCCCCGTGTCCAGACACATTCCTTTCCCAGGGGATTCTGGGGGAGGAGAGCACGTTAAGTGCATAACACTGCTCCTGAGCTTCTTCATGCCGAGCTTGAAAACGGCACAGTCTTTCCAAAGTGGAAGCAGAACAACAGAGTTGAGGAGTTTCCCAGCAGAGGGCAATGGAGCTAGCGTACAGTGGTGGAAGGTGCGAGGCCTCATGAGGGGAGGAGGAGGAGGAGGAGGAGGGGGCGGAGGAGCTTTAGAGGAGACGCTGGGCAGCTGGCGGATCAACCGACAGACTGTTTGGTCTACGACAGGAGGGTCCAGGTGCTGCCCAGCAGAGGGAAGAGGAAAACTAGTCTGTGTTAGGAGCAGCTGGGGGTCCAGGCAAGACGATTTTCTAGCTAGCTACCTTGTGGGGGGGTCACACTCAAAACACTCTTTTCAAGTTCAGTGTCAATATTGGCATATTTTCATGAGGTTTTACAACATCTGTCTTTTTTTTATATATATATATAGTAAAGATCTTTTCTCCTGCATATAGATTTGATGTTTTTCAGATGATGATACACTTTTCTTTCTGTTCTCTAAAGGAGCAAAAAAAGAAAAGAAAAACTGTGTTGAAATGTCCATGCAGTTTCCTGCAGTCGCTGGTACTTGAGCATTCGGGCTGTACGTACAGAGAGACGGAAAAGGGCCTCGCAACCAGGCGCCATCTTGTGTCCATGGGCACCAGTTGCTGTGCCAGGTAGTAGCATGAAGTGACGTCCTCGAAGAGCTGAGTCTGTGTGTCTGAAATCTCTGAGTCATTTGCTCCTGATTCCGGAGAGAGCGAGGAGGGATGGGAGAGGAAGGTGACAGTCATGGAGGAGAAAACAAAACAGGGATGGGTTGAGCTGGTCGCTACAGGACCGGACTGCTTGTTCAGTAAAAATCATAAATTAAATCAAAACGTACATGCCCCAACAAAAATCTTTAAATACTGTTTAAAGAGGAGAGGGGAGCGAAAAGACAGAATAATAATATATATAAAAAAAAATAATAATAATAATTTTTTTCTTTTAAGTGATGTTAAATTATAAAAACAAAAATCAGTCCCTACACGGAAATAAAAGGGGGGAGGTGGAGATGCACAACTTAAAAAAAAAAAAAAAAACAGCCAAAGGAGACCTGAAGCTCCTTTCTGCTTCAGGCTGATTTGTTTGTGTCTGTGGAGTTGGCGGGTGACTGGGAGAGCAATGAGGGAGGGGAGGCGCCTGGAGGGGTGGCAGTTACTTGTGGCCAGCCGCTGGGGCCTCCGAGAAAGAGGAGGAGGAGGAGGAGGAGGGCGGGGAGTGGGCGTTAGGGGGTCCGGTGGAAGGGGTAGGAGGAGGAGAGGGGCTGCCTCCCATCGTGCCAGACTGAGCCATCTGCTGCTTGAGCTGGGTGATTGTGCGCTCCAGCTTTTCCCGTGCCTCCCGCTCCCTGCGCAGCTCCTCCTGCAGCTCCTGCCGGTCCGCCTCTGCCTGCTCCAGCCTCTGACGCAACTCCGACAACTGGCAGGACAGAGAGAGAGACAGACATGAGGTCAGCTTGTGCCTGAAGCAAATTAGAAGACGTTTAGTCCAACACATTATCACATTTAACAACAGTCTGTCATAAGTCAAGATGTGTAGTTTTGGATGTATTAAAGATGCTGTGATTATTAGTAGCTATTCAGCATCGCACCATACAAAACTCCATGTAGATTTTTATAGATTTTGAATACATCTCTTCCCACTAGAAAACAATGTAAAAAAATGAGTACAAAAAACAGACCCATCTCACAACATTAAAAATGAAGAGTAGCTGAAATGTAGTTAGCTAGTAGGCTAACATAACATACTGTGCAAATAATAGCGAAAGGTCCATCTACTGACTGATGTTTGTTATTCCGTCAGTCATCAGCTGTCACATTTTGATGCTCAGCCCCGGGCTCTGACTTAACCTTGTTTACGATCATACTGTCCTGATCAATGAGCTATCAGTCAAAACAAAAAATGTGTAAAGAAACCTGATTCACTGCTGTGTTTTTACTCTGGCTTTCAACATCTGTGTAAAACTGGTAAATGTCTTCACACTGTGTCTAGTTTCAGGCCTCAGCACTAATCTCGTAGCCACACAAACATATGCACACCCCCTTTCCTAGCTGGCAGACATCCTGAGTTTGATGCCAAGGGGAGCGGGGCAGGAGGAGCCAGGGCTTCAATAACAGACAGGATGGGGGATATGGCAGCTCTGAGCCAACAAAACAGAACCTATACTGAGATTAAGTCTGGTATAATCTAAACAAAGGCTGTGAGTCTGTGCGTTTATGTGGGCTTGGTGACTCACATTTGACACAGATACACATAAAATTATTCAGCCGTGGAAATCACAGAGAGACTATGACCAATGTTTTGGTGGAAAACACTCTCCGCTAACCTTAGAGGGAATATGTGGGTCAGGACAATGTGATCTGAGGTTTTTTGCCACTATGATGGCAACATCATAGAAACAAAAAGATCAAAATATTTTTTCATGTTGTCAATACCCACTGGTCCAAGCATACCCCTGGAGTGATTCAGAGAGCTGCTGAAGATTGAAGAGTCATAAAGTGATGTTGACATTATCGTTTATCTCGCTTTGCTGTTGGATGAATATGCTGTGTTTCAACCTTTTCGGAAATGTGAGAGCAAAGTAAATTCAGTGGTTGTAGTAGCTTAGAAAATGTGAGGAAGAAGTATAATGTAGAGTGCAGCTCTGCAGCATGGCACTATAATGTCTTTGAGATTAACAGGGCACATGTTAAGTGATGAGAGCTAATGTGCATACTGTGCTGTATGTGTTACTGTGATTCATTCAGACGGTTTCTAATACCATAATCAGTACTACGCATGTGTTGGTCCATACCTGTGCAGTGTAGTGGGCCTCTTGCTGGCGTTGAGCCCCCGGCTCGCAGGCGCAGGCCTGCTGTCGGAGCTGCTCCAGACGGGTCTCCAGCTCCAGCTGTTCTTGGCGGGCCTGGCTGAGCTGCCGCGCCTGCTCGCTGTGCACAGCCTCCAGCTCGCAGCGCAGCTCCCTCTGCTCGGCGCTCAACTCCCGTAGCCTCGCCGCCTCGCCCCCGCGCAACGCCTCCAGCTCCTGGAGACACAGAGACTAAGTCAAGGGAAATAACAATAATAATGTGATACTTCACTGACCCCTGCAGAGAAAAATCTTTTATATTTCAGCTTCTCCACAGGGAGGTCATATGTTTGATACCACGCGGGAATCGAATGTAGGCTTCGTATGCTGCGTATGCCGCCCTGCTGGCCGAATTCAGACAGTATCACAAACTGTGTGTGTAACCTTTGACCTTGAACAAATTCAGAGGGAATATGGATGAAGTCGAGAGCAAAAAAGAAGCAAGAAGAAAACACGTCTAGATTACGAAATGGCAACTGGCAAATGTTATGTGGGGTTATTTAACTTATCTAATATTAAAGCAATCTTACTTTTTATTCTGTCAGACATTTTATGACTAATATTTTGGAATGGTCAGCATCACCAATGTAGGTCAACACTTTTTTCCATAAGTTAGATTAATATAAAATATATAATCTATTAGTGAAATGTGATTTACATGAACTGGAAGGCTGACTTGTTTGACAAATTATAGAAGTATCTGATTTTTTTCCAACTTTTGGAAGAATAGGCTTTTTTCCAGGCTTTTGGAGGCGATGGAAGGGTCAGTGGAAGGTGAGCATCACCTCCACATCTACATGAAGGACACTTTTAATAGGCGAGGACAGTTGCGGTCTAGTCAGGGGCTCATTTATCTTGGTCTTTGTTATTTCCCACAACCAACTCACCATTTCCAGTTGCAGCTGCTTGTGCAGGGTGGAGTTGAGCTTCTCCTGCTGCCTGCTGTACATCTGCATGATCTCCACGACAATCCTGTCCTTGTCGTCCTCCATCCCCCCCACTGCTGCTGCAATGCTGCTCATGGTGGAGCCTGTGTCCGTAGCTGCTACTTCCGTTACCGGCGACAACAACGACGCAGGAGGAGGAGGAGGAGGAGGGGTGTGGGCGGGGATGTGGGTGGCTTTCTTGCAGCTCGGGCTGCTTGTCTCCATGGAAACTGCCTGGGTTTGGCATTCCCGCTCAGTGGCCGAGGCAGCATCGGCACGTTGGGATTTGGCCTCCTCGGCGCCAGCAGAGACGGGAGGCGACGCATGAAGATCTGAGGAGGGAGGAAGAGGAGATTGGAGGAATGAGCTTTACGAAAAAAAGAAAACAAGAAGAAGAAGAAGAAGAAGAGGAGGAGGTGGTGGTTGAAAGACAGGAAGTGCGAGCCGAGCTGGTGCACACTCCCACCTACGCTTAGTAACACCCTCGCACAAACCTTACAGAAGCTCACACCTCTTTCTCAGTGCGAGCACACACGCAAGCACAAGCACAGCATGGCAACAGCCAAGGAAACAAACACTCGCACACTAATTCTGTGCGAGTTTGTGTCTGTGAGAGAGAGAGAGAGAGAGAGAGAGAGAGAGAGAGAGAGAGAGAGAGAGAGAGAGAGAAAGAGAGAAAATAGAACAGAATAAAGGACCTTGTGTGGGAGCCACTCTGCGTGGGCTCCTCTGTTCAAACTCTGGCCTGTTCCTTCACTGTGGCCTTTAAGGTGTACATCATAGGATTAAACAGGCAGTGTCACATATTCACACACAAAGACACATGTGCAGATGCTGCAGTGAGACATGTGTAGGCTGGTAAAGACAGTGCATTTGAAGTCATGAGCTCACAGACGGACAGAGAAGAAGAGATAGTGGAAGAGAGGCAGAGAGCGTGCGGATGGTTGTTTACCAGCTTAATGTATTCACACAGTAAGTGTGTGACGTGCTTGGTACACAGCATGTCTGGAGCTGGAGAGGACACTCGTTTACTGACTCAAGTTGCGTACACACACGTAAATCCACATACATGCTGTGCACAGCACATGCACAATAGTAGAAGCATGAAAAGGAATATAGAAAGGAAACAAGCGGGGGGGGGGGAGAGGCGAACAGACAGACCAAGAGAGGAAAGCATTCAATGGAAAGAAAAAAGAAATAGAGGACGGGGGGGAGGAGGAGGAGGAGGAGGAGGGACTGTGAGGGAGGCGGAGATGAAGGGAGCCAGAGAAGAAAGAGACATGGATGGATGGATGGATGCAAGAGGAAGTGCGGGAGGGAGCAGACGGAGAACGGACTCAGAGAGGATGTGGCGATAGCCGCCAGGAAAAAAAGAGGGTGGATGGAGGGAAGAGGGACAGATTGGACAGAGAAGAAAAGGGGGGGATGCCTGAGAGACAGCCTGGCAGTCAGACGTGGTGTAATAATGGCAGACGGTAACCATTCCTCTGACTCTCTCTCTCCCTCTCTTACACACACATCTTATTAATGCAGGCTTCACACACACTTTAAAGTACACATAAAACATACACATACCCCCCCCCCCCGTTCATCAATAGTGAGTTGCCCCCACAGTCTTTGGGTGAAGGTCAATGCATGATTATGTGCACGGCTGCAGGCAGCAGTGTTGTGCATGTGTGTTTCGGGTGGAGGTTTACTGTAGGTTGTGTGTTTACAGTGAGCACATGTCGCCTCTTTGCGCTGCATGATCTGCATGTCTCTTCTGCTTATGTTGTATGTATGTATAAATCGCTTGTTCTCGCTGTATGTGTGTTGTGTATTTATAGCTGGCATGTTTCAGCCATGTTTGTGTGTCTAGTGTACATACAGTGTAGTATTTATTCAATAGTGATTCATATTTAATAATCAGATCTGGATATTCGGAAATATCTAGCTTAAACCCAAAAAAGCTTTAGATACATTTGTTTTGTCTCATGCTACTGTTTGCAAAGTCAAAATGAACATTCACACTCTAAATTCCAATTGTTTTATCATAATTTTATGTTAATTAAGATTGTGTGGTCAGTAGAAAAATACTTAAAAAACTGTGTATTCATCTAATAAATGGTTTAAAACACACCATAATCTAGCTGTACACAGATGTTACGACAGGTTCTGTGTTTATTATTGAGCAGTATGTGTAAACAATTATTACATACAGATGTACAGAGATACAAATAATGACTTTTTCTATTAATACTGATCAGTTGTTATGGTGATTTTACACTGCTAAACATGATATTTCACTTTATGCTGTCTCATGTTAGGTAACGTAACAAATAAAGTTTTGAGGAAAGAAAAATGGCAAGGAATGTGTTTGTCATCTAGCATGACCACAGCACGTGTTAGTGATGGAAATTTTAATCATTTCCTTTAATTGATAGCCGGCTGGCTGAACAATTGATAATTGATTAATAATAAATAATAAATGAAAGATGTTAGACTGTAACAAGATACTTTTAGATGTATCTGCACCCATCTTTGATCGCAGATTAATTCTTAATGCTGATTAATTGATTAAAGAATAAATATTAATATCCTTAGCATATGTGTGCATATTCAATAAATGTCTTCCCATTTGTCTCCATGTGTATTTTGTGTGTAATGTGTACTTGGTCAATGCAAGTGTGTGCCATTACTGACCCATGGGTGGCTCGTCGTGGCCCAGCACTCTGCGGCTGTAGTGGTGTTTGAGCAGCGCTCCAAACATCTCTGGGCTCATCTCCGCCTCCCTCCGCAGAGACACATTGGGAGCCACCATTTTGTCGTACGTGTACAGGTAGTAACTGGGTTTAAAAAAAAATGGAGAAAAAGAGTTCATATGTAGATAAATATTTAAAAAGGTAAACCTAAAATAAATGACTGAACGTCAAATTCATTTCAAGTTTTTCGGCTGCTAATTTCTGAATCAAGTGTCTCTTTTTTCATTGTTTTTGTCGTTCTAGTCATAATGGTAGCAGTGTCACCTTTCACATACTTCTCTCTCTGTAGTAAATATCGTAAAATGTTAGAAGTTATGGACTTTGTGATACTGATATACATAAAGCGACTAATCCTCCTGTGATAAGTTATATGGCTCTGCAGTAATAAAACACAGCTGAATCAGACTAATGAAATGACAGGCATTTAGTGGGCTCTAGTAACTGCACCATCCGAAGACAGGAGCTGAGAAAAACACAGTGTGGTTTATGGATGTTTCTTATCGTGTGTTTACAGGATCTCAGCCTAAACACACCCTGGGCTTATCACAAATGTCCAAGTAGTGGGTACAACTGAGAAAGATAGAGCCTGGAGATGCACTGAAGTCACTGAGTCAACGCTATCTGTCTATTCCTGGCTGCATGGTGGAGAAGGAGGAAGGGATGGAGGAGAGAGATGGAGATGGAAATGGAGAGGAGAGGAGCTCTGAACCCCTCCCCCCCACCAGCAGTCCCCTCCAGACAGAGCTGGAGCTGTGAACTAGGTTAAGCATGACAGCTCAGTGGGGCTCTGCTCACTACAGCACTACCAAGCGAGCCTTGCTACGTGTCCTCTGGATGAAAACGCAGTGCTGCCTGCTCGCCTGACTGGGAATCCGAAACTCTTTCGCATGTAATGCCTAAGATGTGATTGAATAATGTAAGCCTGCCTCGTATTTGACAAGTGTACTGCTGATGGATGTTAGTAGAAACCCAAATAGGACGTTAAGTGCTGTGGGATGTCTAGCACGATGTTTCATTGTTGCCAACGGTCCAAATTGGTCTGTGCAAGTCCTGACTGGTTGGCTAGTGTAGCAGTCATGTGATGCTGGTAGGTGACCAGAGCTCTAATCCTGCCAGTCTGTCTGGCCTGGCGTCGGCAGCCTCCATGAATTCAGTATGTCACGGCAGTCACATGTGAACTATGCTGCCGTAAACCATCTATTTCCATCTTTTAATCTGGGTCAGATTACTGTGTGAGCCATCAACCCAGGCTGGTATGCTCTGGGGAGGGATGGCGGGAAGGAAACAAGGGAGGGAGGGAGAAGAGCGGCACATGTGATGGAGGCGAGAGGAAGAGGAGGGAGCAGAGCATGAGAGGGAGCACAGCACCAACAAATTAGAGAACTGAATTTCATTTACTGAGAATGAAACCTGAAGTCAAAGTGAAACTTAACATTACTCAGGTAATTACAGAGGGAGCAGGCTTGTAAAGATGACACCAGTCTGACTGGAATAGTTTCAAGTATTGATAGATGCTATTTTTAGCAAAGTCAACCCACTCCACCAAAAATCCTTTCTAACACCTTTTAATGGTCCCTGAAAGTTGACCGAAAACAAACTGAAATAACAACTTAAATACAACTATTCTGTTAAAAAATCCTCTTCCTACAATAAATCAGTCAAAATCATAACAATTTTCCAGTGAACGGACATGGTGTTATTGACTAGACAGCAAAAAAAGGGGAAAAAGCAAAAAAGCCCCAAACATCTTCTGATTTCACTGTCTCAAACTGGATGGTTTCCTCTTTCTGAATTTCATGTTTTTGGGTTGTGAATTGTTCAGCAGATGACAGGAGACATTTGAAGGTGTCATCTTAGACTTTGAGCACATGTAATCTACCATTTCACCTTCACCAAGGAAGATTATTTTCAACTGTGTCTAATCGTTGGTTGATTGATTGGTTTCCTCAGCAGACTTACACAAAAACATCTGAACAGATTTATGCCAAACTTGAATGAATTTTTGACATTTTTGTTACTTTCTCAGGAGATAATGCATGGTTCTTGGTGAAAAAAGGCATAGTTAAGTTGTTGGTATATATGAGTGAGTAGAATCTGGTGATTTTAAATGATGGTTAAGCAGTTACGGGTGGTTCAGGGCTATTGAGTTAGTGAGGATTAGGCTTGATTGAATTAAAGGGACTGCTGAGCCTTGGAAAAAAAAATGTAGATAATTTGATAATGAAAAGACTGTCAGCTGCACTCCTAGAATGGTATACCGTGTTGTTTAATTATAGTCACTGAGTTGTAGTACCTGGGATGGACCAGGGTGGGGTGTCCTGGCTCCTCCTTGATGTCCGAGAAAAGACGGTTGAAAACCAGAGTGGGTGGAGATGTTTTCTCCTGAGAAAAACAAAACACACACACAAACACAGACATAAATATCAAACACCACTGCAACATTGTCTCTTGAGCTATTGTGTTCTAGCAACAAAGGTACAAAATTGCATCTTCAGTCTACATGTATTGATCTTTGCATGACATTCTTGCAGATGAATGATCACAAGGGAGTCAGATGGTGAGCTCAAGCACACACACACTACCCCACACACACACTTTTACACATGCATAATATGAAAACATGGAGAGAAACAGCAGGAGGAGAAGAGAATGTGCTGTACTGCACATATCGCTCGTGGAGCCATAATCTAATAAAGCTAATATATGCATGCATACATGTGGATGAGGGATCATCCATCAGGCATCAGCTGAGTATGTGTGTGTATGTGTGGGTGGGTGGGTGTGTGCTCACATGTAGGAGAAAAAAGATAATCTTGATAAAGAGCTTCTTCCCTGTGTGTTCATGTGCAGTTGATGTGTGTGCGTGTGTGCGTGCGTGCGTGCATGCGTGTGTGTATGTATGTATGTAGGGGGAGGTGAAGAGCAGAGCCTTTCAGCAGCCGTATGGTTGTATTTGCTGGCAGGTCAGAGTGGAGAAGCGTGCCGTTATGAATGGGTGAACAGGGGGAGTGTCTGTCAGTCAGTCAGTCAGGGTGGGGGTGGTGACCCTGAGAGCTGACCTGTGTGTCGAGGAGAGGAAGGGGGGAGAGAGGAGGGGGATGTCGGAGGGGTAGGAGGTGATGGAGAGATGTGGTGGGTGGATGGATGGATGGGTACGGGAGGGAAGCAGCGGCTGACCTTTCTCGCAGGGTCGGCGTCGGCTAACTTGCTGCCAGGGGAGCACAGATCTGCCACGGATTTCCTCACCTGGCTCTCCTCCTCCTCCACTGCCTTCTGAAACAAGCAGACACAAGCAAATGCCAAGGTTAAACACAACAGAGCAAGATAATACACATCTGTAAGAACAATTAAAATGATGCACATATTCTGTCAGGGAGTGTGGGAACGAGAGGAAGAAAGTGGTGAGGAAAAAAAATTTCAAGCTCGGTCACAGAGGGGAAAGATAGAGACAAATGATATTTAAATGATAGGAAATAGAGACAAATGACATCCAAGAGATAGAAAATGAAGACAAATGGCATTAAAAGTGAGCAGTACGAGTGAGCTATGGCCTGAGTCGGCCGTGATACAATGTCGCCAAAGGAAGCAGGGAAATGGATTAGCTAAGAGCAGAAGCTGAATGAACCCACTGAGGAAAGCCTATGAATAAAACAAAAGAAAAGCCAAACCGATAGTTAACATGGCTCCAACATGGCCTGTCATTATTTGCTTCTGTGCGTGTGATTCATCGGTATACATGCAACACGGTTGGAGTTTGCCTTTTGTTCAATGTGAGGACATATTTTCTGTTGAATGTTTATGATTCATTGTGTCAGCACCGTACCCTCTGAGCTGTGTGTTCAGTGAATACTGCTGGCGCTGCCTCTAGTTGTGTGTCCGACCGTGTGTCTGAGTGTGTGTTTTTATATGAGCAAATCCAGGACACGCTCAGCGAGAGGCCACACGCTGATGGAGTTGATGCTTATCTGCGGCAGACAGGCCTGACACTACACACAGGCTGCCCAGAGTTTACACACACACACACACGCACACACACACTAAACAGGCACCAGAGGAACGAGACTTTCTAGTATTGCAACATACAATGCCAGGCAGCAGACAGAGAAGATGGAGGAGGGAGAAGATGAAATTGTTGAAGGAAGAAGAAACAGGAAAAGAGGTTAGAGGGGGAATTCAGTGAGAACAGTGAAAAAGCAGAGAGAAGAAAGAGATAGAGGTTGTAGGAAGCATCAATAATTGACTTACTAGCCCTTTAAAGCCATCTATAAACGTTCATCCACAGAATACACACGCACACACACACACGGGCATCAGGATTTTCCTCTGCACTTTATTGGCTGAGACACACTGTCATTACTAGAGCTAAACAGCCTGAGAACTATACAGCCAAATTACTTTGACAGCCAGCAAACAAGCATATTAGCAAGTAGCCTAGCTGCAACATCACATAGCATCTTCAGCCAATATTACATCCATAAATCATAATGTTACACTTGTTATTAGGGCTGCATCTAATGATTATTTCCATTATTGATTTATCTGCCAATTACTTTCAAGATTAGTTAATTATAATTTTTGTTTAAAATGTCACTATGTAATGTCGAATCATTATCCCTCTACTTGTTACATCTCATTCAGCACTCTTTTCCAATCATTATATTTTATATTTTATATTTATACTTTCACCTTAGACAAGAGTCATTTCACTATCTTGACATTTCAAGAAATGTATCAAATAATCCCCCAAATTTGAAAAAGATTCATAAATAAAGGTTAATCTTAGCTGCAGTCCAACTCCCCCTCAAAGCACAAATGTATTTATGAACTTTAGATATAGCCCAGCTAGCTGATTTCCCCTGCCTCCTGTCTTTATGCTAAGCTAAGCTAAGCTAAAATAAACACATCATGGCTCCAGGTTTCATTATAATACACAAACATTAGAACATTTAAACAAGCAAAACAAACTCTACTAGTTCCCATATGTGTGGGTCTGTGAATTCATGTTATGCGTACAGTAATGTAGGGGGATAGTCTCTTATTTACAAGGGCATGGATGAATGAGCATGTACATGCAAATGTAATAGGCTGGAGCCATATGCGTTGCCAGGTGCATCTGTGTGTGAGAGTGTATATAGAAGGGGGCTCGTCCATTTACGAGCGCTTGCGGTTGGTGTTTTTTCCTTTTTTTCTCTCCAGAAGGCAGCACTGCAGCACTGAACAGGGAGGGAGGGGGGGGGAGAGAGAGAGAGAGAGAGAGGGAGAGAGAGAGGGAGGGGGAGAGGGGGAGAGAGAGAGAGAGAGAGAGAGAGAGAGAGAGAGAGAGAGAGAGAGAGAGAGAGAGAGAGAGAGAGAGAGAGAGTAGGATGATGGGACAGGGCCGAGACAGAGGGAAGGTTGAAATGACAGAAACAACAATAAACCCACTGCAGCGGTGTGTGGAGGCGAGCCGGGTCCTCGCTGGGTGGATTGCCTCCAGTATCAAGGTTGCCATGAATGTGTGTGTGTGTGTTCCCCTGTTATAAAATCTGTTACACCCTGACACAAGTGTGTGTGCGAGACAAAAGCAGACAGAAGGAGAGCATGATGGGTCCAAACTGATATTAACACCAGGTCATCCTGCGGTCTTTCATCTGCTTGACCTCCACGACAGCAGAAGCTCTGCTGATGAGACAACTGACAGCTCATTAAAAAGGTAGCTCTGTGTGTGTGTTTGTGCGCTTGTGACCACATATATAAAGGTATATGTGTGTGTTCCACTAATGGTTGCCTGCGTCTCTGCCTGTAATCCTCGCTTACCTGACAGTTGACAGTTTAACACCCCCACACACACACGCGTGCACACACGTGCACACTCACATACACACACACCCCTGCTCATTATTGCTGCTGCTCTGCGTACTCTATTCCTTAATGAATGTATAAGGGTGCAAACGTTTGCACATTTCAACACAGCTGTTTTCCTCTCCCCCTGTTGTTGCCTGTCCCTCTCTCTCTTATCCGTTGCACCTTTCCCCCCATCCACCCCCCGCTTTATTAACACACACCACGCTGCTTCTTGGTCCTAATCTACAATAATGAAGCACCTCTCTTGTCCGGGTGGCTTCTGCAACAAATACACACACGCACACACGGGCACACACACAAACCGCCTCTAACCCCCCTCATGTCTCCAGCCCTTTGTCAGGCTGAAGCTCGCCTTATGACAATGTGGATTAGCATTCCACACACTCACTGAGCTGAACTCTGCCCTGTTGTTCCTAATCACCAGCAGCCTGCCTGCCGCTGCAGCCACACACACACACACACACACACACACACACACACACACACACACACACATATACACACACTTACACATAGTTCATCCCACCACTACACGGCTACATGAAACATACTGCTCTAGACACACACAGGGCCATGTGAACTTTTACAATGACCCATTTCAACAGCTTCAGTTTGGTCCCCCGACCATTAGTGCACGTGACATTTCTACAGCAGACGCCTTAATGGAGCAGAAAGTGTTTTCCGTGTGTGTCTGTGTAGCCTGAGTGCTGTTAAATCCAACAATAACATGCGCCACTCTACTACACAGACGTCCATGACCGCACATTACCATGCACAGTCTGGTGTACGCAGGCAGGCATGAGAGTGAATGCACTTCAGCGGCAGCCCTGTGCTTCTCTATCTGTGAGAAGCACTAACATCACGGGAATACTTCTCTTTTTAGCTGGAAATTTGCAGCAAAGGGTAGTATGGAAGCAATCTAAAAAAAGTGTCATTTTCAGCTGGTGCAAATTGCAATTCGATGATTCTTTTCTTCTTCTTTTTTTTCAATTTTAAGCTAGAAATGAAACCTCCTCTGAGCGTTAGATTTCATAATTGGCTGTGTGAGTGAACGCGCCACTGTATCATTCATGCAGAGCTGATTTCTGATTGGGGTGAAGGCTTTCAACTTCACAAAAAATTTGACAGATACCCAATTTTCTTTGACTGCAGAGGATATATACGCAAGTCTCTTTCAGCTTGTGCCAATTGCAGACAAGAGGAGGAATCTAGTTTCTTTTCTACTTTTGGTGTAATTCATATGCAGACGCATCGACACACACACAGGCTGACACACTGCCACACAGAGTACAAACGAGTCCGAGGTCAAGCTCTCCTCCTCCTTCTCCTCCTCCCCCTCCAGTCACATGGACACTCCAGATGACTGCCGTCTCAGTGCATATAAAGACACATACACACGCAGTTACCAGCTATAAATACACACTCCATCTCCATACATGTATAATAAAACACATACACGACTCATCCCCCACACACTAAAGTAATGCATTTTCTATGGAGCAAATTGACAGTCACTTTGAAAAATTTAGGGGCAAAGAATATCTCCTCTTGAATCGTAAGCTGAACGTGTCGCTCTTGTTAAACGAACAGTTCATAAATCAATCGGGGTGAGTTGTTGCATCTGCTGAAAGACTCCATGATGCTGAGAAGCCCGAGAAGATTCTGAACTTTCGACTAGTACAGGAACGACTTTCACTGGTCGCACCAATGCACCCCACATACAGGAGGTCAGACTAAAAAACATATTAACTGTAAACTCAATGTTTTTGGGTTGCTTGGTAAAAACAAGACATTTATTTATTCATTATGCATTAATTTATGGAATTTGTAGCTGAAACTGGAACAACTGTATGTGCTCAAAGCTGGTCAGACTCCATTTCAAAAGTTCGTGTTGCTCAGATACTTGAGTCTTGAGACACTTTGAACTGTCGTTAAATGTCCTTCACAAACTTATCTACAGTCCACTAGCATCCAGCAACTTAAAAAAAATGTCCACAGACTTGTACAGGCAACCGAGAGAGAGATGCAGAAGGAGTTTTCACGTCACGTTACATTCTGCTCACAAATGGCCAATAAAAAAGTGATTAATACATGCAAATTACTACAAATTGCTACACAGAGCCCCTTTAACTGACAAAAATAGTCATTACTTGCAGCCCTAGTTAATCAGTTAGTCAGCAAGCTCAGTGTGCTCTCTTTTCTTTTGCTGGTAGCTGAGAGAGAATGTGCTACTGAGATGATAAACATGTAAAACCCTGCCCAGGATGTAACACACACTCACATAATCACACAATCTCAACAAGCCTAATGGCAAATCTTATCTGGGGCATAATAAAGAGTGTGCAATTTTTGCTCCGACCTTTCATCCCAGAGTGGCAGGCCATGTATGTGTGTGTATGTGTGTGTGTTATTAAAATCTATTTATAATCCCTTCTGTGCCCTAAAACATAAACACTGTCGGGGCCCAATTGTCTTCACATCTGTTGAAAGCCGGGCATCAGCGGCCGGGCATGAAAACCGAAACAAACCCCAGGCGAGCGCCACAATCTCACTCATGGGACAGAGGCAGAGGGGTTCACACAAAACATAGCTGTGCCACCCATCCTCCCTCTTCTTCCTCCTCCTCCCCCTCTGAGCCATTCATGAGCCTGGCATTCAGGAGGGAGGGAGCGGAGAGGAGGACAGAGTAATGCAGCTCATTCTCCTTTTTCCTCTCTCAGGAGGAAGTAAACAGCCTTTTCATTCTGCCTCAGACAGCGAGAGGAAAAAGGAGGAACACACACATGCACAGACACACAGAGACAGTCACACCCTGTCTGTTTCTCGACCACATCCTGTTCTACTGCAGTCCTCAACTGTGTCAAAGATCCAGCTACAGATACACAGATACATACACTTCCTGGACCAAACCATATAACAACGACATATTGAAGCCTTTCGCTTGCCTCAAACTAATTTATATCTCATCAAAATTTCCTCAAAAATGATCCATGTCGAGTTTCATATGATTTCCAAGATGTGTGTTTTTCTTTAGGATCTAGTTTTGTCTGCGTTTTATTTGGGCCCGAGCTCTGGTGGTCTTACCTGCCCCCTCACCGCACACACAGACACTAGAGGCCTTTATATGGAGGTCTTAATCCAATAAGCCATTTATCCATGGACTGGGAGCTGCACTTTGTTTCAGCAGCCAAATCAATAACAACCCACAAGGGAAGCAGACAGAGAAGTGGGGCATTTAAAGGAATACATTATTTATTTATTTTTTTTAGGTAGACACTCGCTAATTAACTCGGCACTGTGAAATAAGATGACTGGGTTTTGTTTCGGAGTGTGCTGCTCTTGACAAGAATGCTCAAGTTTTAAGCTGTACTTGTATATTTATGCTTGTGTATAATGGATTAATGGTGAAAAAGTCAAGTATATCAGAAGAGACAAAGTCAAGAGCCAATGATAATCTTTCATTACCTTCTGTTCAAAGTGTGTGACCCTTCATTTAGTGCTCAATTGAAGACAATTATTGTGTTTCTTAGTGTGTGTCAGTGTAGTCAAGGATAGACCAATTATTATATTATGGATATAACATGAATTCAAAAATGTAATATTTTGCCTCTGAGGCACCATTCTTTCTCTGCCTGTGATTTCACTCAATACCCCGCCCATAACACTATCTGATTGGCTGCACATCGCAAGTAATGGCCTATCAATATTTAGTCATCTGAATCTGCAATTTTGACATTACTCAATTACTTAATGGCATTACTCAAATGCATGTTGTAACTTTCAGTAGTCTAGACATTACACAAGCAGAAGGAAGCACGATGAAATATGACTCTAAAATCATCAACCTATTCTTGTGAAAAAGTCCTTACCTACCACTATCTGACCCTTCACTTAGTGTTTAAGGGAAGAAAATGATTGTGTCCTGTATGTGCGGAGAAGATTACTCAACCCATTTTCTTTCACTTAAGCCTTGAACAACAGAGATAAGCAGTAATAAAAACAGAGCCGGGAACAGGTGAGGACAGGTCTGACAGGTGGACGGTTAGACAAACAGGTGACTGAGGTAAACCGGAAAGGAAAAAAAAGGGGGACAGGCAGATAGCAAAGACAGATGAACAGACAAACAGACAACATGTGACTGTCTGCCTGTTTATGCCTTCCCACCAGACGCTCACACACACACGCACACACACACTCAGTTCACACACCTGTTCCTCCCTTTTTCCAAACACAAAGAGAAAGAACAGAGCCAGACAAGCACGCTGATAAGCATCAGCCAGACTAGTCATGCCAGAGTCACAAACACACACAAGCCAGATAAGAACAGGTTCGTTCCCGAATTGCTTTGGCTTCAGGCCTCGGGCACATTTTTGCGCCACATGGGCACTCTGTCTAGACAGTCATCACGCGCACTTCGAACACACACAGAGCCTTTCCCCTCCCTGCCAATGGGTTGAGCTCCTTCCTCCATAGCTACAGCCACAGTCAGCCATTTTACAATCCACACAGCCTTGATAGCCACAGTCAATGGGACCCAACAGAAAATGAAGTGAGTTGTGAAAGTGATAGTGAGGAATCTCCCCCTAATGACTACAACACCTATTCCACTGTCCACCTACCATAGCTTTGCGCTGACAGGAGTTAAATTTGGAAACCAGCCACAGTATTTTTCTTATGATCCTTCACATAAAAAGACGTCTCTTTAAGCTCTCTCGATCAATTTTTCTATTCATCTCCCTCCCTCCACTTCTTTCCCCCTCCTCCGTTTCTCATGTTTCACAGTCAAATCCCAGGCGGCAGCTTCCAGTCTATATTCACAGCAGTACATGAGGAGGGTTGTAATAACGTTACCTCATGAATGGACAAATTGTCTGACTGGAATACACTAGGCAGGCCAAGGTAACCCCCACAGACAGTATCTCTGACACAGTATCTAATAAAGCAGCAGAAGAAAAATACCAGGATTGTGTATTCTAATCATTTTCATAATCAATTAATCTGCCAGTCATTTTGTGGATAAATAAGGGGATTATTTGGTCTATAAAATATCAGAAATTTTGTGAAAAATTAATGTCCAGAACACTTTTCTAAGGAAGGAAAAAACAGCAAATAGCCACATCTGAGAGGCTTGAACAAGTAAATTCTTTGGTATTGGTTTCCTTCCCATTTGTTGCCATGGCCAACTCATTTTCTCTGATCTGTCTAAGCTCATTTTAAACTGCTGTTTGACTTTATGATCGACTAAAATCATGTTTCTAGTTGCCATAATTATCATGGAGACGATTAGTGCTGATCGATGAGCTGGCTGGCAGTATATCAATCCGTGACAACTCAAATCGTTAATCATTTAAGTAATTTATAAAGTTTAAAAAAAACTGCAAAAATGGCTTCTTACATTCAAGTATGAATTAAAAACAATTTCATCCTTTTACTGTCAGACAGAGAAAAATAAGCTACAGACATCACTTTGTCTTCTGGAAAATGTCATAAACTAAGTGATTAATTGATCAATAATGCCAGACATAATTGTTACTTAATGAAGCATTACTCAAACACATCCCATAACTGTAACTAGGCCAGACATTGCATCAGAGGCAAGAAGTACAATGAAATGATGTCACCCTAAAAATCATCAACCTCAAGCAGTATGATTAATAGTCATGAACAGACCAGACATATGTTGCTGAATAAGATCATTTTAGCAATCATCGTTCAGCTTTACGAGAAACCAAATACCATTAAGCCTTGTAAAAGACGGGCACGCCATGCAGGTTGGTAGATTTATATCTTAAACTTCCCATTTGCCGCAGAAAAGAAAAAAAAATTAGAATGGTTTTCTTTTTTTTTCCACTAAAGCAATATTACAAGAGCACGATGGCTCTTAAAACCCGTACATTTACTCCTTTTTCCCCCAATTTAGGTCATTAGCAATCACATGAAGCATCACAGGCCAGTATAAAAATGTGGCCAGGGATGTTCATCTTCTCTGCATGCACAAGGAGACCATGTCTGTTTGAGTCAGTGAAGGACATTTAAAAATCATCCGTGTGCAAGAGAGCATACTGGCTGCATATGCATGTGCAGCTCTCTGTCTCTCTAGCGCAGCAGCCCAGCGTGTGTGTGCTCCACTTTCCTTCCCCAGTGCCCCCCTGAGCGTTAATTACCAAAGCTGTCGGGGCTCACCTATGTGAGTCAACCAGGCCATAAGACAGACACACACATACACACAGACACACACATACACACACACACACACACACAGATGCACAAGCAAGTAAACAGACATCCCACCAAACAACTGCTATGTCTCAATCAACCAGCAGTGTAGGAGGCTGAGGACGATGATGTAGTTTACCACAAGCACACGGTCGTGCACAAATATGCACGCAGACACACTTGGAAGACACACTGATTGAGAATGAGGCCAGTGGGCTCTTATCTTCGCTGTGGATGACTGTACTCATGATTTGAGCTTCATCTGGGGCAGTGTGTGAGCGTTGCCATCTCTAAAAGAGAAAGAGAAAGTCTCAAGAGAACCTCGCTGCCTTGGGATGCTGTTTGGAGGTGGGTTACTGGTTCAAATTCACAATTAGGGAGAGAAACACACACACACACACCATCACCGAAACACAACTTCGCTGCCTGGTTTTTCTAAATAAGGGAACTCGGCTCACTATTCAACTGGATGAAACAACTCGGAGTGCTTGGAGACAGAGGGGAGTGAGAGAGCTGCGGCAGAGAGGACGAGCGTTGCTAAGCAGACTGAAAGCTGAGAGAGGCTGTCAGCAAGCCAGCAATGCACTGCTATCGCTTCTGAGAGAAAACACAAAATGGAGACACTGCCCAACCCTCTTGTCTTTGCAATACATTACACAGCATCTGCAAAAATGAATTAATATGCAGCCACTCATAAACTAAATGTACTTTATAATCACCCAGAAATAATAACCTCAACATAATGTGCCCAGATCTTCATGTTAAGCAAACAAGACACTAAAAATAGCTCTAAGAGAAAGGTGGGAATGAATATTCTTAATTCTTGTGCTACATCTCTAAACGTGTTTATATTTAAAATATGTTTTCATGCAATAGCTGGAGTTGCCCCACATGAAAACCCCTCTTTACTGGCCCAAGTATACGATCACATAGCATTCACTGGTTTGTTTACTTCTTCCTCAGCACAGAAGGCTTCCCTGCTGTAATGTGGAGTACTGCAGTAAATGTCAATACTTGGTCGGTCTTCACTGTCTGCAATGAGGCCAGAGGAGGGGAAGAGGATGGAGAGAAAAAAAGAAGGGAAAGGTTGGGAAAGACAAAGAGGGAAGGGGGTTAGGAGGCTGACCGTTGATATAGTCACACAGCCCTCCAAAGAGAAAGCCCCACCTGGCCAAAATGCACCGCAGGGTAAAATCTATCACAGACACATGGAGAGAGAGACAGTTAAATCCAAACAGGCCCCAATTCCTCTGACTGTTCTGCAGGGAGCTCCGGTCTCATCCATATTACATGCAGGAGCTTGTTTGAAGCCTCTACTGCTCATCTCTGCATGGGCAGCTTGGCTTTGCTGTCCAGGCCCCTCGGGCTCGCCTGTCTCTCCCACACACAAACACACACACACAGCTCCTGTAATGCAAATCCATCAGCCGCCGTGACTCTCTCTCTCTCTCTGTCATAGGCTCTGGTTTTCAAAACAAGTCTCTGAAGGCCATCGCCCCTGATTTCACAATGGCTTATGTATTGCAAATCTGGCCAAAAAAACTTAATTATTAAAAGCAGAATGTTGAAACCTACATACAGACATCTGCCAGCATTTGGTCGGAGGTGGCTCTCCATTTCCATCCTGCCTGTGCCGATATTAATGTACCGAAACATTTGACAGGTGAGGCCACAGTCAGCACACTTGCTCACCAGACTTCCTTGATTAAAACAGTCTGAGGCAGGCTTGACAACGCCACATGAAAAGCGTGGCTGGGTTTGGTAAATGTCATTAGGGTTGAGTCAGAACTCTGAGTGAACACACCTGGGTGTAGATCAAACAGTCTGTGAGAGAGACCGGGACAGTGATAAATCTCTGTCCTGGCTCCACACAGTGACGCTGATGAGTGGAGAGCAGACTGCAGCACTGATGGAGCACCATGACTCACTCTGCAGGATGGGGTTGGCGTGGTGGTGACGGGAGGAAGTGGCTGATGGTGGTTGAGTTTCATGTGTCTGGCTGTGTTTCTGGCTGTGTTTGACCCTTTGACTTCCTTTAATCACGGACTGCGGACTCTGTCATCTGCACAGCATCCCGTGCTTCTGTTGTGTACTTATATGTGCGTGTGTGTCATCTCTCTAATAAGAGATGTCATCACATGTTCAAAGCTCACGTCAGAGTCACAGTCACGCTTTATATCATTCACCACTGATGAAACAAGGACACAAAGTTTCTCTTTTGGAATTACAATTTCAACAGTAACTTTGATTTCTTTAGAAATTATACTGCTTCACAGAAGAAGAAATAAGGTGGCTTGGTTGTCTGCCAAAGCAGCTGACAGGAGAGGCAACCTTGCCAAAAATCACCATCATTTAGCTGGAGGCTAAATTTCCTCCCTCATCATGAGTCAGTCTTCTGAAGAACTACTGTACATGTGGCCTCATCTGGGATCAGGATGTGTCTCAGCCAGTGCATTTTGAGAGTGATGACAAAGAAAATGTCTGGCATAACAAAGTGCACTTGTCAGAGGAACTGGTTAAACTGTAGCCGGACTGTAAACCACAAGGCAATGCTTCACTCTTCAAAGGATAAAGTCAAGGGCAATAAGGCTCCATGCGGGCCAAGTGGCCCCAACAGCAAGGCTGTTTTAATATGAGCGAGGGCAAGGCCAGAAAAAGAGCTGGACACGCAAGGAATCAGTGCCACATGCTCGCCAAGAGTCGCACACACACCGCTCTGCTGCTTGGGGACAGTTAAGGAGGACATGACTGTAAGCTTGCGTGCGAGGATGCTGAAGTGCAGTTAAGGAGTCTCAACACATGCAACACTTAATGAGCTTTCCATCGCTGAAGTATACTCAAATAGAAATACATAATATACAATTTATGAAAGCAATTGGGTAATTAATTGCATCTGGAGGTCAACGACCTCGAGGATTGCCTACTACTAGTTTAGTTAGTTTATGCTGTAAAGAGGTGCAGCGGGACTGTTGGGGATCCAGAGGGAAATGGTCTTCTATTTACAGGATCTTGATGAGCTGGTATGGACCCCTGAGGTGAATGAGGTAAAGTTTGCATGTGTGTGTCTGCCCAAAGAAATATCACAGAGACAGATGATTCCCCTGGGCGGCATCACTGCAGGTGGGAATATCGGTGTGATAAACAATTCAGTGTTTGGCAGAGCAGAGGCAGAACGAGATGGAAGACTGGGCAAACCACAAACTGTCACTTGTTTCACCTTCACTAATGCAGTCTGTTTCCCAGTTTCTAACTTTACAGCCTCGCCCTGAGCAACATCAGTCAGGCCCCTGGTGAGATAAGGATTTACAGGGTATAGAAGCTGCAAGCAATGGAAGGGAAAGAAACAGTTGGGGGGGTGTTTGATGTTAGCGGAGCAAAGGTGAGGCTGCAAAATACAGGACTTTCAGGGAGCAGTAATCACCAATCCAAGCTTGGCAAGTTAGCGTCTCACAGTGGTTTGCTGTGCTTTCTTTTGCTTTAATCTGGTGCGTAGGCTGAAGGTCAAAACTTGCATGGGCCACATCAGCACTTAACTTGACTGCCATTGTGTGCAATTAAGCATGTGGGGGCCGTTTGATTTTAAAAAAAAAATGTGGACAGCTTAAAACAGTAAACGCAGGCAGGATCGCTTCCATATGGAAATGACAAGCCATTACCAAACATGGAAATAAATTACTGACAAAGTGGAGAGATGGGGATTCCTTTAATCGTACAGCCCGACCATTTCCCCTGATTTCTCTGTGTTTGCAACATGCATAATTGATCAGTGTGGTGGCTGGGCTTAATGTATTGTAGATGTGCCGGGTGGCAGCCCAGCGGGACTCATGACACGCCTTTGATATCCTGTGTTTATCTCCCTGTCTGGGAGACTGTGGCTGTGGGACAAAATATGAAGGGAGTGTGTCTAAGTGCCTATATGGTGTGTGTCTGTGTGTGTCTGTGTGTGTGTCCATGTAGCTCCTATGGAAAGCGCCGTCTCTGGCCTTCTCCATTTATATCTTCATTAATCACCGTTCCCACAGGGAAGGCGGCACAGAAGAGTCTTTCAAATGCAAACTCCCTCTCTCTGCTTGCACACAACACGCACAGGCTGGCAGTCTCCCACAGCCCTTTTACAGTATGCCTCCCTCGTGTCCGACTCCCTGCCCCCAACACACACACACAACCTGCTCGTCTGACTGTCTCCCAGGGAGACCAGACAGTGGACAGTTAATCTTCTCATCAACACATCGATTAATTAATACCAAGACTCCTCATTATTCTGGTCTAATGCAAAACAACCCAGGCAAGCTAGTCAGACTTGTTACGATCCAAGCCGCTTTCTCTCTTCTTACAGTCTTGTTTGAACTCGTAGCCCATTATATCCCCCTCTCTTTCACTTGTTCATGCTCTCATTTTCCTTTAGAAGCAACAAACTGGTCTGACGCCCTGAGGGGGGAGAGCCAGAGCACAGCGAACATGCAAACAGGCTGTCAGTCCAGGACTCTTTTAAAGCCTGCAGGACATTTGGCTGGGAGGGGCCTAGCCAGTTTGTTTAGTCTATGAGACTATTGGCAAACGTGGCAGAGGCTCCACTATATCTGGACTGACCTATCTCTGCTGCCTGCTGCTGTGGCTAGCTCACATCAGTCCCATAGCGGCACATTATCTTCGACTGGTGGTGAGCTGGGAAAAGAGTCCAAGCCAAGGAAGCAGTCAGATATAACAGGCTGTAGTTGTGGTGGGAAATTGCCATGAGACAACCTGTGGTACATTTTTAAATGTGGGGTTTTAGCTCACAGAATAAGCTGCGGACTGGTGTGCAACAAATCAAAGCGGTAAACTGAACTGTGGCCATTTTCAAATGTTGCTTCAGAAACTAAAAACTTGAGAAGGATTCCTATCTATTTAAGAAAAAGCCAAAGAAGTAATGACATTGGCATTCCTCCAGTGAGCTGCAATGCTGTTATGGAGCTGTGATACTGGCACTGACCTGATGGTGACATACCAGAGGCCCCTCAGCTCAGCCCCTCCTACCTTGCAGGGCCCCATTTAGCCCTTTACAACAGGCAGCAAACACTGGCCAAGGCACAGCCTGTTGTGCACAGTGAAAACAGGCAGTCTCGCTCCAAACTACATATAAGCATGATAGACTGTAGGTTACTCTGGGAGAAGCTGCTCTGTATGAATATAAGTGGATAACTGTTCTGTGGGAAATGCATAGACATAGAAACAGACCTAGAAATATGTGCATGGGAGTCTTGGGGTGGGGCGGTGGGCAAAGGAGAGAGTGTTAGCTGAGGAAATGCGAGCTAGTCGGCATGTGATTGGCCAACCAAGAGGGTTGTTCCAGGCTAGATTTGTGGTTCAGCTCAGGTCTTTGGGAGGTTAATTTTCAACACGGCAAAAGAAGAGCTGGGGCCCCTTTAGCAACCTGTTGGCTGTGAATACAGCCAGTTTACTGGGCGGTTTGAGACTAAGACCGTCTGGGCCTTACCTTCAGTTTTTCTTCATTTCATGCTGTTCTTTTCTCTTCTCCACCCTTACCTCATCTGCTCAAGAGCCTCCCCCACGGGTGGCTTGGTTTCTGACCACAGATTCTCTTTCTGTGTCTGCCTGACGCTACTTCTGTCTGGCAGCTTGTCTGAGTTACAAAAATGAAAGCAGGCGACAGCAGAGGCAGAGGTGAGGTTAACTTGGGAGACTGGTGCACATGTCTGAACACAGACAGGAACTTATGCAACACCAGCTGTGGCCCCTGTAACCGAGTCTCCTCGTCTCACTTTTCTTCCGTTTCCTACAGCCTCTTTCAGTCTACCTCCGCATCTATTCAGAGTCTGTGTCACACGACAACTCACCACATCCATCAAGGTCAGACACCTGATCAATAACCACTGGCTTTCTTCTCATCCGCCTTGCAGACGCACACAAGTGGTCTTATTGCTTATGTAACTATCGACTTATCGGGTCATTTGGCTGCTTATTTTGTTACTGTCCGCTGATTGGAGCCTAGGGGTTATTGACTGTTAACAGACACATGTAGGCAACAGCAGAACTGTCTGGGCTCGAAGACAGGTATGATGGTGAGCTAAGAGTGGCAGAGTAAAGCACAGACTGAAGGCCACAAGTCAAGATTGGTGAGGACATTAACCCGAGAGGCAGATTGACGATAGAGGCAGAGGAAGGAGGAAGAGATAGCGAAGGCAGCACTGTAAGCGATTAGCATGCCTGCCAAAATCCAATTAGATACAGCCCAAGAGAATGACTGACAAGCAGACAGACAGACAGAGCAGACAGCCCTGGAGACAGCCAGAGAGTGCAGCTGCACTGGTCTGCGGTAATGAAGTCACTGGTTTCCAAATAGCAAATAGAGGAAGCCAGAGAGATGCAGCTGTCTGCCGTCTGTGCCGCAGCCACTGTGTCAGCCCAGCCAGGGAGACAGACAGAGGAAGGCTGTTCTCTCAGTCTGACACTTTTGACTCGGGGCCAGCATAACGCAACAAACCAGGCTGAGGCAAATAAGGAACACACAGCTATGTTCACTATGCTCTATCGCGTGGTTGTGCTTGCTTGAGTGGATAAATACCAGTATGTCCTAATTATCAGGTCATACTTTTTTTTGGAAATAATAATAATCCACCTTAGACATAAAATCACAAACAAAGTTCATGACTCTTGTAAAATAGCGCAATCAAATCACATAAAATTCCATTGCTGTATTAAATTGTCTCTTTAAGTATCCTTTTATGTTAAAATATAACTTGATGTAATGTGAGCGCTCCTAGGGATTTGGTCATTTAGATGTTTTGCAATACACTGCTGCAGTAGAGCCTGTCTGATGACATGCCATTTTAACACGCAGCCCAAATAAAAATAGTGGTGATCTTCGATGAGAGTTTGTGTTACTTCCTGTTCAATCACGGAAAAAAAAATCCCCCAATAAAAATGACGACACATGATGTTGTCTCGGTGGAAAGTACAAGTGTCCGTCTCAACCCCTGAAGGCAAAATGAACTCATTGTCTGTTAGATATTAAGTAACTCTTGACATAAAGCTTCAGTTTGTTGCTGTCTATTGGTGGCGTCTGTCTAGAAAACTATTTACACAGCAGGAATCAGTAGACAGGGTAGCAGTGCCTTGGGGCACAAAGCGCCATTTATATAGATCGAGTCCTGGAGTTTTTAACTGCACCTTCTCAAACCAAACACTCCTAACAGGATATGGGTCTAGTAGCCATTGGAGAAGGTGGGAAAAAAAACTTCCAGAAGGCGCCCTTGTTTGTGTCTCATCTCTTTTAGAGGTCTCAGAGCTCTCCAGTGAAACTACGAACCGCTTGTAAATGTGCACATTGACAGTGTGTGTAAATAAGGGCCACTGGGAAAAGGGTCTGCAGTCAGGGTTAGACCAACACACCGAGGCAGGCCATCTTTCTAAGAAGCATGTGTGACTATAAGCTGCTTGGCTGGCCTTCCACTAACATCCACTGGGATGTGGAAAGTATGAGTCACACAGCCAGTGCAGTGGAGGCGGCTGGACGCTGAGAGTCTAGAGGATGTTCTGGGTGAGAGACATGTCCGTCTGCTTCACTTCCTGTTCAGGCAAACACACACTTTCGTTACACAAATACACACACGTACACATAAACACAGTTTGTGGTTGTACTTGGAAGGACCCCTGTGTCCTGACTGAGTGGAGCAGGACACTGCCAAGTCACCTTGTTCTCTGGCCACCGACCTTTCACACACCCCGACATCCGCTCGGTTGAGGGGGGTGAAGTGGCATCCTCTTTTAACGCCAAAATCACCTGCTTCCTGTAGACTCACAGGCAACTGTCTTTCCAGGAATTTGGCCGTTTGTGACACTGTGTGCCTCGGTCGACACAACCCTAGTTGTTTTCACTTCCACAATTAATTTGTCGACGCCAATTCTGATCAAGCCGAAGTCTTGCGGATAACAGAAAAAAAGGACAACTGAATCACTGCTGCCAGACAGTAGCTGGAAGATATAAGAAAAAAAAACAACAACGAAAAGGAAAAGGAAAAAAAACATAGCCTGAGAAATCACCTCACAGAGAGACGACAGCACCTGAAACTGTGGTGAGACAGAGGCTCCAGAGAGCCTGGCAAAGTGTGAGACAGAGAGAGACGAAGATGTGTCATACTAGCCTCCGGTTAGCAGCTCATTACACACACTGAGGCTGGAAATGTCTCACACATAACACACACACAATAAACACAGTAGGGCCCATCATCCAGCCTGAACGTAGGTTTTTGTACATGTGTGTGGCATCTGAAGTCTGTGTACATTGCTGTTTGACGAGCATGTTTCCTCTGTGGTATTAAAACGTCTCTGCCTTTGAGAAAGAATGTCTCCGTCTTCCAAGATGCATACCTCAAACTGAGGCAGACGAAGAGAAGGAGGACAGTTGGGAAGAGGCGAGTCAGGAATGCGGTCAGGACGCTAGACGAGACAGAAGACGGTATTTCCGGCACATTCACAAACCAAGCTAACCAGACAGGAAAAGTAAGGCAACTCCTTAGCTCAGGTACACAAAAAAAGCCAAATCTGTACCTGTTCTTGTACACAGACTATAAATACACACTGCAGCCTCTGAGTTTACCTTCTACCTGCTTTATGAATATCACAAATCAATCGTGCCAGCAAAGGTTGTGGTTGAGCCTCTTGCTGGTCAAAAGCAGATTCTTTTTCAGTGTGTTTTCTTGTTTACTAGACTGAAAATCACTCCAAACTGATGGATTTGAGTGTGAACAATCCACAACAAACACACAAAAGAACAACCCCACCTTTACCCACCAAACAATACAAAGAGGGCAGCCCACTGTGGTCAGAGGGAGGTCATGAGACATAAACCAGTCAATGGCAGGGAAACAATCTAGAGCTTTTCCCCCCACTGAATGCTGACTTTTCAATAGGCTTGTTGCCCTTGTGGCTTAGATACTGCATTATCATGATTTTTTTTTTTTAAAAAAAACAGCAAGAATAAAAAGAATCAGAAAATAATTTGGAAGACTCTGCAGCATTCTGGCTTTCAGTGATAACTGCTGGTTATGCAATGAATCCATTTCGCTGTCAGGTTTCTCTGGAGGTGAAAGTGTCAATAATGACGAACACCTCTAAATGTTCTTATTTCACACGGCAACTGCATTCTGCCCTAGTTCCTGGGCAAGTTTTGACATGATTTATATAACGATTCTTTAAGGGAAGCCATATAAGCCTAAGTCTTTAGTTTTTGGATTTAACTGGATTTCATTCCCGTTTTCTCAAATTGTGCAGGAATGTGCATAAACACTCATTCCAGTTACCCTGAGCAAACTATAATGTTTTATTTTACAGTAACTGCTGACATATAGTTTTAATACACGGGTGTAAGAGGCTCCTCCTGCGCCTCCTATATAGGCCTTTTGTTCGGTGACATTCCCAGTGACCTCCAGGTGACCTGAGGGGACAAATGATGCATTTCCCCTTCAGCTGTGGCCAGCTGGCCTAACCTCGTCTGATCAGACCTGGCCGGGCAGATGTCACCACCTGTCCCAGGACTCTCTCACACATACTAGGTCAACGCTGGTTTAAGAGAACACCAGCAGTAAGGTAGTCTAATCAAGCCTGCTGAGCACAGAATACAGACACAAAGAAGGAACAACTAGCCAGCCAGCTCAGGAGACTGTAAAAGCACATCATTACATTTTAATTGGCTTCCTTAACAGAATGGTGATGAATGACTGTTTTATGACATGCAAAAAAAGCAAAGACACTGGTATCATTCAGAAGTACACTTACTTTGTCTAGCGACCGCTTGAGCTTGTAATGGAACTTCTCTTTGACTTCATCCAGGAGATGCTTGAGCTTTGGCTCATCAGGCGTGCCTTGGTACTTCCTGGCAAGCTGCAGGTAGCAGGGCCACTTGGCTGAGTCAAAGCCCCAGTGGCAGGTCCTCTTATCAGGTGACTTGTGTGAGTGCATGACAAACTTCTGTGGTGAAAAGAGCAACTGGCACTCAATGCACTGGATGCAGGGGGCCTCGGGCTGGGTGTAGAACTGGGGCACAAAGAGACCCTGGCACTTCCCCAGACACTGGTGCTCCACCTGGAAGCTGGCTTCGCTCTCCTTCAACAGGCCCTGGGATGACAGCTTACCATTGGGGTCAGCAGGCAAGGCTGCCCCAGGACGCAGGAGAGCGTTGCACAACCGTTGTGCATCCGTCAGCGTAATGAGGCCACAGGAAGGTGCGTTGAATGGCAGAATGCCCAGCACCTTGAGGATGTGCAGCTGCTCAGCGTCGCAACGTGAGCAGTAGACGTAGAGCTCATCGCACACCGTGTTGATCTGCTGCAGCGAGAAGTCGCGGAGCACAGAGTTGAGCACCTGGGGCAGGCAAAGTCGCTTCTCTCCCCCGACAACAAAGCAGGAGATGGACTCTCCTTCCAGCAGCGAGTGGGTGAGTTCAGTGGAGCTGTCACAGGGAACCAGCAGGGGGCCCCCTCCCAGAACAGGAGGTGAGGGCAGGGGGGGCATGCCGGCCGGGGAGTGCTCGTGGCCAGTGCGGGCTGAGAAAGCAGCTGGGCCCCCAAGAGAGCTCTGGCTGCTGAGGGTGAACTGGGCCAGTGTGTGTTTAAGCCCAGGGCTCAGGTCCAGGGCTTTAGCAGAGCCCACCACGTGCAGTTCAGCCCGGCCCTCCACATCCATGTCAGAGTCATGACACAGATCCTCGATTTGCTCCCTCTTCACCCTGGGAGTTTTGGGGGAGGAATCCAGACTGCGACGCTTCAAGTTGATCTCCGCTATCACTCGCTTCTTGATGGGCGCATCCTCCAGTCGTTCTCTGTACAGCCGTTTCATGTTGCCCTTGAATGAGGTCAAGTCTTTGAAAGGATTTTTCAAACTGGTCTGGGTGCTGGCCATGTCTAAGCACTGGGTTATCGTCGTTTCTGTCTGCTGACTGAGTTCTTTTAGTCCTCCGCGTCTCTTTTCTCCTCAAGTCTTTTCAAATGACACAAATCTTCTGGTTGTTAGACACATGCATGATGGTCAGTGACGTTTTCAATGTTCTGATCCGCTTCCTGCAGATGAAAAAACACAGAGAAGACATGTAAAAATCACTCAGTTGCTATCTAAACTGTAGCAAATCAATTTCCATCCAGTAGGGGAATAAACAAACTGAAAATTATCTCATAAAATAATGTTGTGGGTCATGAAATATCCATAAGGAGTTTAAATGTTTTATGGCTGCTGTCCCAGCTGGGGGCTGAAGAGGTCAATTGCTGTTTGCATGGACCACTAAACCAAATGGCCATTACCATACTTCACACAAACACGAGGCTTTCTCAGCCCTTGTCATTGAACCCCAGGGGAGATTTGCATCAAGGTTTTCACCAAAGCTTTTGAAACAAACTTTCCAGCGCAGAGTGAGAATTCTAACAAGCCAAACCAGTTGACCAGACATGACAAGCCAGGCGAAATCCCCCCCCCCACCCAACACCACCCTGCCCCTCTCCCATTACATTGTTAATGTGAGGCTGTTACAATGGTCAAAAACATTTCACTTAGCAAATGAAAGTCCCCCTACCCCAACCATACTGTGCCTTCCCCTAGGTCTGCTTACCCCACGCTGACCCCATCAACTCCATGAAAAACAATTGATAAAAGCGTTAACAGCAGCCGCCACCTTCTCTTGGTCCCTTCACAGCTTGACATGCAGCAGTGTGGAAAGCGGTGTTTCCCCCCCTTTTTTTACTCGCAGGTTTTACTGCTTTAAACCGACTGCAATAAGAAAACAACACGTAGCTGGTTTCCCTGATTTAAAAACGCATTGAGCTTGATAATGGCCACTGCTGCAATATGACAACTAGGGTGCACTTCGGTTCGAAAATTACTCTTGATTCTTAGATCGACAGAAAAACGCACGTTAGGGTTAAAATGATCACGGTGGATGGATTTCCATGCTTTAGCAAAAAAAGAAAAAAATCCAATATCCCATTTGTTTCTTTTTTCCTTTCCATCGAGAGAAATACTGCGGCGGTGCGAACCTCGAGCTCGATTCCGAAGCGGGTTGATGTTTGTGGGCGTTTAAATGGCAAATATCACCGTGGGCTGAATGGAGGAAAAGAAAAAAGAAAAACACTGCAAAATCTAATCATCGACCAATAAAACATGAGGGGAGGCTGCTTCCCTTTTCCCCAAGCCTGCACGGGACCCTGCTTTGGTTACAAAAAAAATGAATAAATAAAACACCTCCAACATGATCGGTTCGTTTCTATCAGAAAATCAACCGCAGTGGTATTTCTTCAACAGCCTCGGAAATGTTTCTTAATGTCACCCCCACACAGGGTATATCCTTTCGCTGGTGCAAGGACACCGCGCATATCACCGCTCCATCCCCAGCTATCCCCCTCCGCCTCCACTACCACCACCACCACCACCTCCTCCTCCTCCTCTCCAGTCTGCAAACTGTACCTCGCCTCCTCCGCTGGCTCGCCACGACGGCACTGGTATGCAGACAGCGCTGATAATGACATTCACTGTCTACACTACAGTCTGGTCTGGGAAGGCACCGCGGTCCAGCTTTACGCACACGCCGACTTCGAAAGGGCACGGCGGGGCTTACAACCGCGGCTCGCCCCCGCTGTGTGTCTCTCTCACACACACTCACATACACACACGTACAGGTGACGCTAATGTCCGATATAACGGTCAAATCGCGTGAAACAAGACATTAAATATCCCGCTGTTTGGTGTGACATTATTTCTCAATCCATAAATAAGACGATGTCTTCACAATAAACACGCACATGAAGCGAACACGTAACCCCCCAAAATGCGCATTCGTCCACATTTGAGACAAGCTTTCACGTCTTTGATCTGGTAACGTTCAATACTAATTGCGCTAGCTAACGTTAGCTTAACAAGCTACACCCGAGCGGTACCCCGGCACAGCGCAGCCAGCACACAGGGCTTATGAGGCAGGCTAACCCAGCTCTCTTGAGCACTGACAGGCTAATGAGAGCCGTAATAGGAAGAAAAAAAACAGAGTAATAAACAGCACTGTCCGCTGCGACAAACACGGGTGAAACCCCGCCGAAATCCAGGCTGACTAGCCCGACACAGTGACCGATAAGGGTGTCTAAAAAAACAGAGAGCACCGCCAGCGCTAACATCACAGCAGGCTAATCCCAGTTAGAGGGCGATAAAGCAGGCTAAAACCAGGTTAGCTTCGCTTCCCCCCTTCCCCGTCGGCTGATGACAGGAATTCAAACTCGACCGTTAATCGTCACATGCCAGACTCAGTTAACAAAACAGCGAATTGAACCCGAAACACCACATAGAAAAATCAACAACGTTCATTTGAAAAAGAAAAAAAGGAGAGCTCCATCTTTTCTGTTTTAATAGCGTAAACACTTGCCTGGTCGCTGCGTATCGGCCGTCCTCACTCGCCCGTGGTCTTCTCAGTACTGGAAAAGCCTGGCGGACCGTCAACAAGATGCAGCTAGAGGTTCCACTACAGCCCCGCAACGTCACACTGCACACGGGCTGAGAGGCGGAGACGTCACCCGGCTGACGGAAACTATGCGGGGGTGTCTCTCGTGTGTCTGTCTGTCTGTGTGCCTGTCTGTGGGTCTGTCTGTCTGTCTGTCTGTCTCGCACACGGCCGGGAAGAGATGTATCTCCTCCAGCAGTAGCTGAAGCTGTGAGCAGAGAAGGGGAGATGGATGTCAACAGCAGGCGAGCAATGGAAGCCAAAACTGGGGCCCGGGGACTGTAAGAGGTCGTTAAAAAAGATCCAGCACTGCAGCAGCAGCAGCAGCACGTTTCTGCCCATTTGTTTGTTTTTCAACACAAAGGACTTATTTTAATGACGATATTTGATTTTTACCTTCTTTTTTTTTTTTTACAATAATATTAATTCGATCGATTCGATATTTATTTTTAAATCATGGTTGGTAACTAAGTAGATCTACTCAATTACTGTACTTCAGTAAGGCTTACAATGACGTATTTGTACTTTACTTGAGTATTTCATTTTCTTCATTCTTTTTTTTTTACTTCCACCCCAGCACATTTATGGGGCAAATTTTGTATTTTTTACACCACAACATTTATTTAACTAGTTTCTTGTTGCTTTACAGATTACATACTGCATCAGAGCTAAAGTAGCACATTTTAAGATTAATTTAAACTGTATTTTATTTAGTCAGAGTAATCCTGTATAATCAAAAGGCTATATACATTTGTGTAATTATGTATTATTTACTTTAACATGTCCTATAGTATTTGATTTTCAGTCTTGGAAGGTAACTAAGTACATGTTCTCAAGTACTGTACTTAAGTGGGGATACAGTTTTAAGGTATTTGTATTTTACTTGAGCATCTCCATTTTCTGATACTGTATACTTCCACTTCACACCATTTTGGATTACATGCTGCAATCAGAGCCAAAGTAGCAATTTTTCAAATGTATTTAATCGGCAATCTGATTAAGTGATCGTCAGAAATTTCCTAAATATCTGACAAGTCAACCACTAGTATACAGTAAGCTATATACATACATACATACAAGCCCATTTCATATCAGATGCTTTTATCACTTTTACCACAGTAAAAGTGTTGTGTGGTATCTTTATTTTAGATCTAGCAGTGCTGTAAGCACAGTTCCTCATGTACCTGTCTGTTTCTGGCTTGAATCTTGTTGGAGTCAGTTTTATCGACATGGCCTCAGTTGAAGTTTTGCTCGTATGAATGGACATGACAGCAGCTTTATCTCACCAGGCCAGAGGTGCCCAAACATTTTCCCTTTGAGGGTCCAAACTAAAACTTAATATTGTTTTGTATTGCTGTGATGCAAAGAATGGTAGCAGTATTAGGGTATGTTGATTTAAGGATTAACAATCCAATATCCCCTTTTATGATGCACCTTTATTTTGAAATTTGCTTTGTCTATTAGACAGTTATTAATGAGCCACATTTTATACTTTTGTTAAACATTCTTGTTGTTAAGCCATGTTTTATGGAGCACTTAAACCATTACACTTAATTACAGTTTGTTTTTGTTTTTTTTATGGCAAGTAAGTTTTTGTGGTAGAGGAGCACACGATAGCTTCTCTTTTCGATCGCTGGTCTTTTAGTTAAATCAAATCTATGTACTTATGTGTAGTTTTGCTGACATGTACTCTGCTAACATTCAGCACTAGGCTAAAGGGTGGTTTCTTCTTCTTACACCACCACCGTCCACCCCCTTTTTCATGAACCTTTCCTCCGCCAAAGGTCAAGAGGTCATTCGGGTGGTCCATTGTCTCTCTAGTGGTGGTGGGAGTTAATAAAAGCTGAGTATGAGCAGGTCAGGAAGGATATTTTATGAGTCATGTATTTCATTTGAAGGATGTTGAATACCTATAGCAGTCTGAATATACGGTCTAAACTCTTTGCCGAAGCCTTGATCTGAATGTTATCGTGCTCTGTCGACACGCGCTGGCGTTCCTCTCAGCTGGCGCACACTGCAGCCGACTGACTGACCCACAGTCTGATGTCACACGTCTGTGAGAGCGGGGAGGCTTGATAAAGCTTTGATAAACAACACCGTCGGCCGTTTCGCCGCAGCCTCTCTCTCTCTATCTCTCTCTCCCTCTCTGGCTCGCTCTCTGACAGCAAGGTCAGCAGTTGTATTATGAGAGCAGATGTGCGTACACCCTGTCCAGCTCCAGAGAACAACAAGGGGGACATTGATTTTCCTGTAATAACATCACTCTGTGTTCTGCGGGGAGTAAATTAATCTCATATCTGCAATATTGTGACCAGCGCTGATTGTTCATTAGGGGCAAAGCAAAAAAAAAAAAAAAAAAAAAAGCATGAGGGATAAGAGATGAGGTAGTAGTCCTGTGGTGGGGGAAGCTGGGATCCACAATCCACAGACAGACCGAGCACAATGATAAGCCTCTCCATTAGCAGCTCTCTGTCTAACTGTTATTGGACTAAGTACTAAGTGGACCCCCGGGGCAGACACATCTCAGCCGTTTTCATACATCCTGTCTGGGATCAATGGGGAATATTGTAATATGCCCGGAGTTGTTTCGATGGATGCGTCTGTGATTTGGGGTAATGTCTGAGGTCACGCGGCCTCACCGCAGAGTCTGAAGTGTCAGACTGTTTGGGGCGGACGTTTTCCTGCCCTCTGATGAGTGTGTGTCTGATTCGGTTTGTCAGATAACTTGGAAGCGGAGTCATCGCTCAGCCCTCATAGCGCAACAGTGCGTGAACAGGTGGCAGACGCAGTGACGCAATGAAGGGCTGCGGCGTGTGATGCAACGCAGCAGTGGAGGAGGTGGTATTCAGCTCTGTTGAAGAGAACGTTTAACCAGTTATGAAACAGTCTTATTTTAATACTGACCTACTTAAGCAAGCAAGACCACCAGCGAGCCCATTGGCTGTTTCAGTATAATGATTATGGCTTTCTTAAAGACTTGTCCGTGTTGGATATGTTAAGTTAAAGGTGCACTATGTACTGTAGTTTTGACGGACAAGGAGGGAAAGAGCTTCATTGACTGGTATACGCTTCCTTTTACTGACTGAATAAACTGAACAAACAACCTTTAAAGACAACATAATTTCATACATTTTAACTTTACTGTTTATACGTGGCGGACCCTGCCACCTTTCTAGCTCTAAACAGTGTTCTGGGGACCTTCGTTTTCCTCTGAGTACAGCGTGTTTATTCAGTTATGGAAACAAAAAAAAGTAGTATTACCTCATTAAAAATGTACTTTGAATTTCTTCTCCAAATCTACATAGTGCTCCTTTTTAACAAATATTATCATGGTGAGGTGCTGAGGGTGGGTTTACGACTCTCATGGCCGCTCTGTAGTCTGGTGGTGTGGCAGTAACCTCAGGGTTAGGGTTAGGATTGTCAATAACATGGTTTCAATTTCAATCACTTTGACTGTATGAAGTAATTTCAAGGATTATTTATGGTTGTTTGTTCTACCTGGAGCACTCAGGTGGAAGCCAGGATACTGAGGCAGGTAAACACTTTCTCCTGGTTGATGATTTCAGGCTCTTTTAAAGCCTCGGACTGTCACACCAGCATTCAGGGAGCGTGTCCAGTCTGTGGTTAGGTCTGGGCCACAAAAGTACCGGTTAAAAGAGGCTCTGTGGAACTTCTGTGTTTGAAGGCAGAAAGCAGAGAGAGGCTCAGAGACTTGAGAGCACGAAGTCCTTCCTTCCTTCAGACTGTCGCAGAAGATCCACCCTGAATCCTTCACGAGGAAATCCTCAGTCCAGCAGCTTCAAACTACTTTGTCCACACGCCTGTGTGGAAACCCAAGAGAAGAGGAAGGTCTCATTCTTCAATCTGCTCACATATGGCCTGTAAACAAGTGATTAATGATGTACATGTAAAGTGCTACAAACTGTTACACAGAGCCCAGTTACGCAAGTTTGATTCTTATTATTTTCATTTGTTTTTATCATAATCTTTTTCATCTTTATTTAACATAGATTTGTATTTAAATTTTACTGTATTATCATTATTCGTATTATATTGCACTCTATTTTATTAACATCTCTAAATAAACACTTTTCTGTAAAATTTCATTCTATCTTTTATTTTATTGCTTGTTTTTATCTTTTGTCCTTTATCTTTTACTATTTGTTCTTTTTGTTTTAATGGCAATTGAGTCTCTGAACCTGTTTTGCTTTCTTAATATGCCATATTTTGCAAACCATTTTGAATTGCTTTTTGATTTCTTTGAAAGGTGCTATATGAATAAAGATGAATTATTTATACATTTCGGGTTGTGGAACTGTCACAAAATTGAATCTGCAGGATTTACTTTGGTTGAGTTCAGGGAAAGACGGTGATGTACACGAAAAGATTAAAGCTCTTTGCCATTTCACAAACTGCTGTAATGCTGGGCTGACATGTGTTGTGTGAAAAGTGTATCTTTTAAGATAGAGCTGAAAGAAATCCATCCTTGCCAAGAGAACAGCAAGAACAACAACAACAAAATGTGACATTTAACGTAACATGACCCCAACCTACAACTTTTATAACTGGAACTGTGATTGTTAATTTAAGATCTGGGTTCTTAAAGCTTTTTGTTTAATTTCTATTACCACTTTAGCTCTTAAAATGAAATCTTTCTCACATAAATCTCACTGGTTAATGTTTTTCATATTCAAACAAGTGTTGTAATCAATATATAGCGGTTGTTCCTTCATTTGTCTGCATGTACTCACTGTTCATTTCTATACAGTATGGAGGAGTTTCTGAAGTCATGGTCCTGAAGCATCATCTCAAGTGTCTGCTATTGAAACAAATGCTTTTATACCTCAAGAAGCCTCCACTATATCATTACAATCACACACCGATGTGAGGCTTACAGGGAAGGAGGCGCAAGTTTATTTAAGTACAGACTCACAACACCTCATTATCTCGGCACTACAGTCGAGAGCACTGGTATATGTGGTGTGATCGCATGCACCCTAGATTGTAGTGTGGGTTTAACTAAAGGGCTGCGTTTAGCACCAAGTATGACTCTTCTGCATCTTAATTAATCCCTTCAGGGACGGAATAAAACACCCAACAAGATAAGAGCAATTAAAACAGGATGTTTTTCAGATCCTCCTTCGGTTTACATCATTAATTATACAAGGTTAGTGTTCCCTGTGTCTTCCACAAGGTGATGTGGAGCCACAGTGCCTGGGGAGGCGTACCCTCATTCTCCACCGGAGAGGGCACAGGAACAATGTCAAACACACCATCATGGGAGTACAGAATTATGCAAAGGCATTTATCCTCGTCCTGCGCGCGGCGATGTGGTATTTGTCTCGTGCAGTGGTACAAGGGGAGTGTGAAATCTGGTTCAATTGAAACGATATATAATGGGGAAGCGGAGCAGGGTGTGAATTAAGCCCCACACAATTGGCTTCCATCTACCATTGTGCGGCTTATTGCAGCACACAAATCAATCCATTTTATTATTTCTGACACATCATCATCTCCGCGACCCTTTCTTTGTCACCTCTCAGCGGTCAGCAGCATGCGAGGGCAGAGGGGGGAGCAATGGTGTCAATGACCTCGTGACCTCTGGGGATGCCGAGGGCCTCCTAAAAGCCAGGCGGGAGTCACGTGACCAGCGGAAACACAGGCAGCTGGACTGGAAAAGCTGAAGCTTAACGACTCAGGCCTAATTCCCTTCGCTCCAGACGACCATGTGGGTCTGAGAGGGCTGAGGTCTGTCTCAGATGTTAGACGGTCACAAGCCTGATGGTGCAAGTTTGTCCAGACGGGAATGTGTGTGCACGATCTCAACAGTGAACCGCTTTCATATCCACTCTGTAGTCAGTCCGTGTCACATAAGAGGTGTTTCCTTACAAATTTTAAAAGGTAGGATCTTTTAGCCTCACTAATTGTGGTAGCTCTACGGACGATAATGTCTTTGGTCCAGACTGAAATATCTTGACAACTATTGGTTGGATTTCCTCTATAATCCGTGCAGATATTCCTGAGGCCCTGCGGATGAAGCCAACTCAGTCTGGTGACATTTTTGCTTTTTAGTGTAACACCTTGATAACCACTGGGCTCGTTGCCATGACATTTTAAACGGCCATTGATGGTGCAGACAAAATGAATCCTAAAGACTTAATCCACTTAATCGAATTAACACTTTGCTTCATGACTAACGTCACACGTCACATTAGAGCATAATACGTGTCACGCTTCCTCTGGAGCCACAAAAAGCTCTATACAACGTTTTTTCCCATCTGCTGCAGTACTCCTCACGACCCATTAACACACTTTATTGTGTCAAGTTGGTGGAGTTACCCTTTAACAGGACAAGTTATTGTTATTATAAAAATCTTAGGGAGGAAGGTGAGTTTTTATTTCAAAACATGGCACCCCATTTTTCTTCTTTGGCAAACAGGAAACACACTTAACATAATCTCCACCACTGTTTCAGTTTTGTTCAAAGGTATCATGTTTGTTTTCATTCATTTAATTTCCATTATTTTCTAGTCAATGTCTGCCCACAATGAATGGAAAATAATCACTTTCTCACCATAAACAGTCCTAAGTATTTATATCACAGTAATTTCAAAAAAACTGAATTTACTTAAAGAGTAAATTCAAGCCTTGAAAATTGCTTAATACTTTTTTTTAAAAAAATCATTTCATTGTTTGTTAATTTCATTGTCTGTTATTATAGAGTGTTGCCTTCTTATCCTATACAAAGTTCCTCTGCTGCCCAAGCAGACTTTATACGGCTTACTTATGTATAAAACTGACGGAGTTCTCCTTTAAATGAAGGACAGACTCACACTGACACAAGCACATATTACCACAAGGAGAGAAATAAAATGTTTATTTTACTGTCTGTGTTTTTTTCTTTGCACACTAATAACAAAGTTCAGCAGAGTCCTTTGGGTGGTAAACACCCCCAAAACACAAGTACAACAAATAGTGTTTCCATTGGGTTCACCCAGTAACATTTTGGAATCAATGTAGTGATAAAAAAAAAAAAAAAATTAAAATTAAAATGTGACTCGCAAAAAGAGAAACAACAGTAATGCGTGTAACAGATGAACGTGTTCCTCCTCCGGTCACCACGTGAGCCCAAAACAAAAAGTAGAGAGAAGCTTCGATTGGATGAGTGTCTGGAGGTTCATGCACCATCACTTTTAGTGTCAGGGGGTGGAGAGCGGCTCTACAGAGCCTTCAGATGCTTCAAAGCAGTTATACAAAATGTCTAATTCAGAAGATGAACAGTGGGTTCGACAGACACAGTGTACAGTTCTCAAGCCTGCCCTGTGTCACGACTTTGGACTTTAAATCGAGCTCTCGTCGTAACAATCACTTTTGATTTTAACAAAAGACATACATGGAATGGAGAAAGTACAAAAAAAGAGACCAGACCATATGTTTCCAAAAGGCATAGTATTAAAAATTAGCAAAAACAAATCTGTATATATAAATTCTATGACATAGGACAGCACATCTTCCTTACTGTACCTTCTTATTCGTACCAGCAAGACATTTTTCTGAAAAATGTTTGTTTGGTCCTGGTGTGAATGTTTGTTTCATGGAGGCTCTGCACAGCGATATGTAACCTCTGTTCCAGCGTTCAGGTATTATGTGCTTTTCTTCCAGCCCATTTCCCTGCATAGAGAGCTCTTTCATTCACAGTTTGAGAGTATTCACTCGTTACTAGTGTTGGTTGGATGCTTCTGTTTCCTTCATTCTGGGAGAAGGGACTCGAAGCAGACACCTTCTGTTTTCCAGATGTTGTGTGTTCGTCAAAACAACAAAAGCCTGAACCATTTTGGTTCCATAAGTCAGGCTGGACATTAAATGCTCAGAACAACATATATATAATGACTGCTATGTTGTTAAATAAAAAAACAAAAAGGAGAAAAATATATAGATTTTTATCTTTTTGTTTTTTTCAAAGGCTAGTCTTATGATTCTTCTTTAATCTACAGAATGGATGTCGCCACAAAAATCAAAATGATTTTATGATGATTATGTTTTGTCAGACTATGGCTTGAAGCTAAAAAGGCCTTGTCTAACTTTTTATCCTCAATAGTAGATTCATATATATACACAAATAAAATATGCATTGTAAGCACCCCACCAGCTGTAAGGAGAGGATGTTCAGTTTATGTGTCAGGGCGTCACCCCCTGTACAGCAACCTTGGAAGAACTTTGTAGCCTCTTGTTGGCTACCAATAAAGAGGCCCCCGATGAGAAAGTTGATATCAGTGCAGATTTACATGATATAAAAATAATTAAGAAAGAAGGTAGGCTTAAGGGCAAGTGGTTATAAATGGCTGAGTGTGAGACTGGTTTTGGCAAATAAGCGTTCTACTGTGCATGTGCGGTCCTGGAACAGAAGGTTGATGTCGTCAGGTTGTCTCGTAACCATGCAGCTTGAGGACACTGAGACGCCACGTAAAACACGTGCATGAGTGTGTGTGTGTGGGTGGTGTGTGTGAGCGAGTGCAGACGCTGCGTTGCTCACACACACTCCTCCGCCGACATCAGGAGTGGGTTGATATACTCGAAGCCTTCGAACTCAGACTGGTCGATTTTCTTCACGACATCACTACAATGAGCAAAAGACGAATGTTATTATTTTTTCAAGTGTTTTGTTTTTTTCTTTTTTAATATTAAAAAAATGAAGGGGGGGTGAACTCACTCATCATCAGGCGTGAGCTGGATGGGCTCGTTGGTGAACTGAGCATCGAAGTTGTCCAGTCCGAATTCCCCTGAGATGTTGGGCTTGAATGGAGGGACCACCTGCTTCTGCTCCAGCTGAAACAACAGGAGAGGAATCAGCTTTATTCAGCTTCACTGAAGCATTTGTGTTTTGTAGATGCAGACTAGTACATCAGTCGGTCGATATTATTGGCCGGTCATAGACATTTCAGTATCAGCATTTAATTCCAAATGAAATTTTGACTGTTTCAGTGCACTGGTGTCATTTTAGAGGCTGAAATGTATTGTTAAACTCCTAAAAATCCTTCCTTGACTACATATCATTGTTACATGTGTTTGAAAGCGACATTTGACTGATGATGTATCGACACTGAAATTTTTTACTCTCGAAATTCAGTATTGGCATCAGACCCAGTTATTGAGTATTGGTTGGGCTATAGTATTTTTATGTATGATTAATCATTTCAGTTATTTTTCAAGCAAAAAATATAAAATATTATTTGGTTACAACTTCTGCAAAGGTGAGAATTTACTCCTTGTCCTTGTCATATATTGTTTAAGTCTACGACTGAGGATTACTTTAATTGTTGATTAATCTGTCAATCAACCTCTCTCTCAATCTTTTAACAGATCAGAAAATGATGAAAGAAACTCTGGAAACTCTTTTTAAGATATTTTACAGGCTAAATGATTAATTGAGAACAAATCTGATAATGGAAATAAACTAGTTGTAGCCCTTGAGTGATAGTCAAACTTTATTCAGGCTCATCATTTATGTGTCAATGGAAATTAGCATTATCATTGGCCGGCTCATCATATAATTTCTTTCCTGTTTCCAGAAATAAAAAGCTGAGTGACCAACACTAACACCTTTAACCAAAAACAATATGAAGCCACAGCCATTAAAACATCAACTAAAATACTTTATCTACTTCTGAAAACACTAATCAGTATGTGGATATGACTCAGTGCTTCATCTGCCTCTGAACACCATACCCTGTGAGCTCAACACTGCTCCCCCTGCAGGCCGTTAGGAGCACAGCAGGTCAAACTTTCAGGTTAGTGTGGGTGAGGGAGAGGTGCAGGGGGGGTGAGGGAGTGAGAGGGTGGGAGGGGTGTAAGCCGATCCCTCCAGACACTCTGACCGACTGCTGGGTCTCTGCTCCAGACCAAACAGGGAAAAAGAGGTCATGCTGATCCCTGGCGAGCTGCCCTGTCTGTCTGTCACATCATCCACCAGTGCAAGTCCGTCTATCCACTCGTTAAGGTCATGTGGGTCTGTCTGTCTGTCTGTCTGTCTGTCTGTCTGTCTGTGGAGGTGACATGTGCCTGATCATTTACACGTGTACAGTACAGAGCTTCAGAAGTTCCCTCCCTTTACATTAAAGACTTCTGACATGATCTTGATATGAAGCTGTTACAATATGAAACTGAGCCATACTGCCTCTAGCGCAACCGAGTTCATTAAAACAAAAATAAAAGATGACACTTTGTTCTTTAGTAAATGTGAATTAAGTCGATTCCATAGCTTTAATCTTTAGTAAAATAAAATCAATCAATAAAATGGATTTCTTACTAAATGTTAACCCTTGTATACCCCCCTTGTATCCCTAAAAATACCATGCCAGAAAGCAAAAATATTTGATATTTTAAAAATATCATTTAAAAACAAAAGAAAAACTGTCTTTAATCACAACAATATACATCACTTGACTTAATTCAGCTTCTATCGGTCTTTAACCAAAGATCAGCTGTAATCATCATTTTGTTGGTTAAGTTCAAATATATTTTCAGCATTAACTGTGTGCAACTGTCGAAACATTTTCCGTAAAAAATGTTTCAAGCATAAAGTCAGGTGAGGACGAGTCAATTAAAAAACTCGTCAACAGACGCATATTTAATGGCCATGTATTCCAAATAAATCCATTAAGTGTTATTTTCCAAGCAGAAATGTTTGTTCCTGCTTATAAAATGTGCTGCTTCTCTGTGTTACATATGATTGTAAATTAGATATTTTTGTGTTTTGGACTTTAAACTGATACAAATTGTAATTTGCCGAGTTAAGTCTGTATTCTCACAATTCTTCGGACATTTCATTTAATCAAAAATCTACAGATGAATCAATAAGGAAAATAATGGTAATTTGCCACGAAAGAAAAATACAACACTAACATCAGTCTGTCAGTATGTTGAGAGGCCATCAAAGCTACTGAGAAAAACTTTGGGACATGAGTGTCATTTTACAGTTCTGGTATCTGTCATAAAACGATAATGTCAGTCCCTCTCAAATAACAACATCTACTCATTGCTGAAACTGAGAACAGGAAGCTTCATAAATAAACCCACTGTATTTTTAGTTCTAGTTTAACTTACAGTAAAGTTACTTGAAGTGATTCTGTAATGCTTCATATAGTCAAGCCGAAGTCAAGCCAGCTTTATTAATAGGGTTTTACAATCTGTACAGAATAGCGGTTGTAAATATGGCCCATATGTTCACTTCCTACACCCTGCTCCACATTAATAGTCGCATTCACAGTTTTAAAGCATCGACAATATAGGTGGATTTCACTTAAACACAAGTCACAGCCAAAGGCAAGAAAAACCTCAGACATATGCATTTTCCAATTCCAGATCTGATCAAGGCTACAAACCACAACACCAACCTCTTCACTTTAGCTTGGTGTAGTCCAATATCTCACTAGGAGAGCAGGTGTGAATCTTCACCAGCCTCACAATTCAATTATAATTCACCTGTCAACGATTTAATGTGTTGCCTCCTCAATTTCCTGAATTACTGCAAATGGCTACAAGCAGACAATTAATACGAGCTGTCAGATAAATCTATATCAATTTTTAAGACAAAGTCCTCTTTGCGAATCAACGCGACTAAAACAGTCTGTCTAAAAAGCTCCATCTTCTCAATACCTGCAACAGTGTAACAAGCACAGCTCTCCTGCACACACATGTCTCAGAGCTGGATGGCAAACTTCATAGCCTCCTCCACTTCATAGCTGATGAGCTGGACTCACTGCATTCTTTATGGTTGCAGACGTAGACTCAGGGTGAAAACAGCTGACGGGGTTCCTCAAATTGTTGTGTTACCCAAGTATTTAATATTTGTGAGAAAGATTTTATAGCTAGGGCCTCATTTTCCTGTCCCAACCCAACAAAGTCCTAGAGAGTAGCAACTGAGTCCGACGCAGTAAATGTAAGCTGAAGCACTGAGCTGGTCATGCAGTTGCCATGGTTACAGTTTGCCCGATTACTCTGATTGCAGGCGTGTTCAGTGTAGGTGACTCTGAAAAGGCATTGTTCTATGGTACAAAATAAAAAACAAAATAATAAAACTGCGGGACATTAAAGGATTTCTGATTCTGATTCTGATAACATTACATGATGTTTAAAATACAGCAAAAACACCATGTCAACTGACATGACCAAATCCGAGCTGCACCCGGACACCACGTCTACATTTTTGTCCAAACCGAGCCCGAACTGTCAGGTATCAATGCTCTAGTGTATTTTGTCCACAAACTGCAAGAGAGAATGAAAATTAAAAATCTACATTTTGTGCGGATCTTGTTCTGACCTGGTATCGTTTCAGAATATTTTGGCGATATGATGCATATTGGAATGAGGCGAGGAACGATATTAAAGTTTGATCTCAACATGGGATTAAAACATTCTGGATCTAACATGGATCTAAAAAATAAGACAATAAATTATAAAGATCCCCCCACATAAATAACTGACAAAAAAACACTCATCTCCCTGTCATTCTTTTGTTTGACTAGACAGAGGCCAGCTTCACCTGGTTGCAATTTATAATAAATAATATAATAATGAATAAATCAGGGAATCAATATAAAACTGAACATTAGAGAGCTAGGTAGGCTCTCCAAGTCTCTCATGAGGATTTTCACAAACATCCCAATAATGGAAATTCACTAAGACCAACTTACTTTGATTTCTTTTTTTTTTTATCTTGTCCACAATAATATCTGAGATCCTGGCAGCCCAACTTGGAATCTAGACATTTCCACACCCCTTGGAACAAAACAGTTCCTCAACAATGAAGCCAAGATTAGATTTATTAAAGACTTCTTCATGCCAATGAATTGTTGTTTGTTTCTTAATCTGATGGATCAAGACCTCTCTGTCAGACAAATGAAGAGGCATCATACATCCAGACATCAATTTCCTTTCCATCTTTGCCTCCAATCGCAATCTGTCTATTTCTGCTGCTGTCAGTCTCCTGCCTGCTTTCCACAAGGACACGACTCATCCCATCTCTAATAACCCTCTGCTCTGACAGAGCTTCTGTACCCGCAGGGCAGGAGAGAGAAGGTGACCTCGTGCACTTCAATTTTACCTTCTGCTGTCTGGTAGCAGCTCTCTGGTTTTCCTTCTCTGCAAAATCAATATGTGGATTGATTTTGACCTATTTTGCAACCGGCATGCACTGATTTCCTTCATTTGAGATCATGATCATGATGAAGTCGACCAAGGGCACATGAAAAGTAGAAGAGAGAGAGACCTGGAAACACAGAGAATTAAAAGTGAATGACTCACAAGGTCCCAGTCGACGTTTCGGAAGAACGGATGGCCCATGATGTCGGCAAAGCCTGTCTGAGGGTGGCAGCCTAGACGCTCCTTAGGATCCTGTGGGAGATCAGTGTGAGAGTAGGGTGAGAGACAGCAGGAGACGATGAGGGAGAAACGAGACAGAAAGTCAGACAGGCAACAGAGGTGAGAAAGAACAGAATTTGCAAGAAAGGTGTAAAAGAGGGGTGGATTTGGGTGATGGGAAAAGAAAAATATAACAGGGGTAGGTGAAAAGGTGTGAGAGTCAAATTGAGACAGAGAGGGAAAGAAGACAGTGAAAGATGGCAGTTGAATCAAAGGCCATAATAATGTCATTCTCAGGGGCCATCAGGAGCCACTGCGGTTTAATGCCTGCCTGACCCCTTCTTACCTTGTTGAGGAATCCCTTGAGGACACTGGCGGCTTTGACTGACAACGAGCGGGGAATTCGGATCTGTTTTTCCAATATGACTGTGGAAGGTGAGAGGAAAAGGGAAAAGGAAGAAAAAGGGTGAGACAGACTATCCCTTAAGGCTGAAATGACAGAGGATGGTGCTGACGGTGCTGCAGTTATGAGTTCAGAAGGCTTTCAAATCAAGTGTCAATGGCTTTTGATAAAAGCGTCTTGAAATATGACTTTGACAAGCCCTAACATTTTATTTCCCAATGATGCAACACTTTTTCTGGCAGTATATAAAATGCTGGCACATTTTGAAGCCGTATTTCCAGACCAAAACACACATGCATTCACACATTTCCCTGTAACAGATGGAACGTGCCTGGTGGCCATTAGAAAGGTGTCATCACAGAGGTGTTGCATGCCTCCACTGCGCTGATTTTTCCTCTAGTTATAAACCTCAGTGTGTGTGTCGGCGTGTGTTGGTGTGCGTTACCTTGAAAGAGGTAGTCTTCTGTGTTCTGGTCTGGGTTGTCCGAGCTCCCTACAATATCGAAGGGCGACCGGCCTGCCATCATCTCGAACATCAGCACGCCCAGCGCCCACCAGTCCACACTGAACCCTGAAGACAAACACATACACATACTCCATATGTTACAAAATCATATTTCTGACAAGAAAGCAGCAGAGATGGAGGAAGGATCATTTAAAACCTTACCCTGAAAAACATTTGATGTCATTTGTGAAAAAAAATTGAAGTGAAAAAATAAAAGCCATAATTGCCTATTTCACGGCATAATAAAAGCCATAAAACAGGCAAAAATCTCAGAAAGAGAAAGAAAGAGGTCAGGTAATGGAAAAATAAAGATAAATAAAAGAATAAAATGTATGAAAGATGATGAGAAGATGACATTGTAAATTGCCATTTTGGTCCTTTGGGTGCTTTGTTAAGTATGTTGCATTAGCACTTTTGTGAGCACTGGTCAGTGGCAGCGCTTGCATATTGGATGCCTGTATCCTTTTGCCTCAAATGCGAAGTATTTCCAAACAGCACTCCAGCTGTTCTTGACAATCAAACACCAGTTGCACCACTGTGTGTGCCATCTTTAGTGAGCCATCAATGTGAGCTAACTGGAGCGAATGAGACAGGTAATAAGAAGCAGAGAAGGTGAGAAGGCGCAGCTGGTACCGGTGTATTGTGACTGTATATAATATGTAAGGAAAGCATTTCAAATATTCAGTAAATCAGTCAATTTTTGACAACAGTAGTTTAAGCACAATTCTCAGTATCACATTTACCTAAACTTACATCTTACAGTTGCATAAAAAAATCCTGCATTTTACAGTTACTATGGCAACCACTCCTTTCTTGAGAGCAGTGTTTTTGCATACCTTGCCCACTTAACGACACACTGCAGACTTTATAGCTGGGGCTTAACTGAAGTTTATCAAAATACATAAGTACAGTTCTATAGTTTCACCAGATATGGGCAGCAATTGCGAGATAAATCAGAAGAGCAAATGAGGGGTTCAATAGTATTTTGTCAAAATCAGTTCCAGCACTGAATCCATTCTATCGCATCAAGTTTTCCTTTCAACGTTTGCAGGTAACTTAAGGATAAAATAAGTACAGATTTTAGTTTAATTGTATTTACGTGTTATGCCAAACATCTGGCGGATTCCACATGGGATTACAAAATATCACCATATTACAGGGCAGGTCTGGCTCAGGGGTAGAGCCAGCGTCTTGTTATCAGAAGGTCACAGGTTTGATTCCCCCGGTCTGCATGTCAAGTGTCCTTGGCCTAGATACTGAACCCCAAACTGCTCCTGATAGGCTGGTCGGCACCTTCCATGGCAGCCACCAGCGTCAGTGTATGTATGTATGAATTATTGTAAGTTGCATTGGACAAAAGCTAAATGACCCAAATTTAGGGTATATTGAAAACAACTGTACCACTGTAGCATTCATAATCATAAGTGCTTGTGTGATGCAAGCCTCACCGTAGTCCTCTCCTCGCAGTATTTCCGGGGCAATGTAATTGGGGGTACCACAGAAAGTGCTCGTTGTGTCCCCTGGTCTCAAGCCCTCCTGCAAAAATAAAATGATCATCTCAGACAGCTGTAAACCAACACTCATGCAGCTCTACTGCAGCTTTTATCCAAAGTGCATCGCGGCATCAGCTTTTCATACACCGCAAACTGCAAACCACACCTTGCACATGCCATAGTCTGTAAGTTTGATGTGTCCCTCAGAGTCCAGCAGCACGTTGTCCAGCTTCAGATCTCTGTAGATGATTCCCCGCTCGTGGAGGTAGTTGAGTGCCAGACTGATCTCTGCTGAGTAGAATCTGAAAGAGAGAGTCAGGTATATTCGTCACACTACAAAATGACACAGAATTAATCTTATTTGGTTTAATGACACGGAGGGCTTGACTCTACCTGGCATGTTCTTCTGGGAGTTTCCTTTGTCTCTGCATGTGGAACATGAGATCTCCACCATTCACATACTCAATAACAAAGAACAGTCTGTAAAAAGAAGCAAATTTTGTTTTTGTTTTGTTTTGTTTTGGAACTGAAGGACCGAAAAAAAATCGTGTCAGTTAGCTTCTTACTATTCCAAATTAACACCATTCTTCAAAAGTTAGAACAGATTTGGTTTCATGTGAGATTCATTTTCTATTCTACAAATTTAAATAAATTACATGTTACATATAACCATACCTACCCAACTACTTTGATGGGGGCAAAATGTCAACAAAAACTAAAAGAAAGGTTTTTTTTGTGATCTCTGATGAGATTCTAAAATGTGTAAATAGATTTCCAAGAGCAGTTACAGTGTCTAATTTCCTTAAGCTTGATACAATTAGGTACTTCCACATTTAAATATTTTCTTGTTTTTTTTTTGTTTGTTTTAAAGACGGAAAAGGGCAATTTCACATTCTGTCATGCACCAATCAGAATTAGAATCAAAATGTTGTGATGTTTGTGATTGTGTGCCTGTGTTTCTAATCCACTGTCATTCAAATTTGAACAATCCAAACCAAAAAAATCTTAAACTGATGACATCTTGACCTTTCCTGACGCACTGGCTATGTTGTACTTTTTTTAATCATCTGATTTTATCTTACCTGTGTGTGCAAATACAGTATTTATAAATAGTATAAAGTCCTCGTGCCTAACTGAGCAGAAATTTGAACTACTCCAACATATTTTGAAGGAAAACTACATTTTGTTGCTAGTTGCTTTACAGATTCAGATTATTTATACTTTGTCATTATGCATTAGGTGGAAGTAGGACATTTTTAAAGTAATTTATTGTATCAGCAACTGATGCATTTTCAATCATTTTAAAAGACATCAAAATCTCATAAATCTTTTTTAATTCTTGCAGGCCTTAAAAAAAACTGTGTGACTCATAAAGAAGAGATGCTCTCACCTGCTTTCTGTCTGGAAACAGGAGTGGAGGCCAACCAGGAAGGGATGATTAGAGGCCTGCTCGAATACATGCTTTTCTGTTTGGACCCAATCAATGTCCTGGAAGAAAAATACACAAAGAACACACCCAAAAGTACATCAGAGATCATTCTGACATAGTACCCTTGAACTTATACAAGCTGAATAAGCAAAGTGCTCGATCGACCATCCTCAAAGATAGAGGCTCGCTCATGTCCATGACGGGCAGCAGCCAGAGAAAAGGGCTGAGCCAGTTGAAGCAGGCTGGTCTCTATCGATGGCTCGGTGATAATATGTGTGGACACGGATGTTGCTCACGCTGGCAGGGCAGGGACAGCACAACACTTCACCATTGATTGAAAAGCACTTGTCAATTTGTCAATCACGCTAAGTGCGTCTAATCAAGGCTAACTACTCCTATTGCCTCCGGCTGTGTTGCTACATGTGTACGTCCAGATCAATCTTTGATGACATGATGGTTTATCTACACCTTCTTAGGAAGACTGATGGCTGAAATGAGGTCTGTCAGCGTAACTGAGTCTTTCAGACAAGATACACAAGATGGATGTTCAATCGCATGACACACACACTTACTGTGCTATGAATAACAGCTCTCATTGACTGTGCTAATTGTATTAATTATGCATAGCAGTGACAGAGGACGATGAGTTCACTATTAACTAACCCACTCATATCTCAGTAAATGGGGATTTTATGTTATTGTCACACTGTGCAGACTAAAAGAATGGTTCTGCCCTTGAGATGTTGTACATTTTTCCTTTTTACGTAGATAATTAACAAATTTCATGTTTAAGTGGCTATTAACAAATAAGCAAATCTAAAGCTGAAGCAATTAGTCAATTAATTTGTCAGTTAATCAACATTAACAAATATTCTGATAAGATATTAATCGTTTAAGCTGTTTTTAAAGAAAAACACAACAATTATTCTCGGTTTCCATCCTCTTCAATTTTAGGATGTGCTGCTTTTATCTGTGTGCATGATTGGTACATGAATAACTTTGGGTTTTGGACTGTTGATCGGGCAAAATCCTTTGGGCATTTGGAAACAGAGATGGGATTTCTCCACAATTTTCTAATGATTTATAGTGCAAACAATTCAACAGCTGATAAAATAAGCGACTTATTAATCAAATAATTGTTAGTTTTAGCTTTAGAAACACCCTCATCATTATATATGCCTAAACTGCAGCGGAGGCAGTGGTTCAAATAATAGTTGTGTATCAATATGCAAATTAAACCTCTGCATGACGAAGAAAAGACCTCTGGACCGATATTTGTCTTTGATGTTGAGGATATTAGTACTAATTTCGCTCTTTAACACACATTAGACTGCATATATAGATACAAAGAAAGCATACATGGTATTGTAAGGGAAAAGTTCCTTTTTATGGAGTTAAAACATAACTAAGGAAGGGTTTTAATAGCATTTAATCTTCAGAATCATCTTAATGATTATCATTTGGTCAGTGGGAAAAGACATCCTTTGTCTTTGTGGTGTTTTTGTTGTCCTCAGTATCATACCTTAAACCATGGAGGTGCTGCAGTAATACAAGGCTGTTGGGCTTTCACCAAATATGTGGTCACTGCTCTGTGACATTCATTAATTCTGTCCTGACTCATTTTTCCTTTTGCTGCGAGAGAAAACAGTGTTTGCTTCTCACCAGGGGGAGATTGCTACTGCTGCACAAGTCTAAGAAGCTAAAGTAAAAGACAGTGGAACTAATATTCTCAGCAAATATCAACTTGCATGTACAATGTATTTCATTTCATTTAATTAACTGAGGTAGTGCTGCTTTAGGTCACAGAATACAGTGCAACACTGTATTCACTCGTTATCCTCAAGTCATCTAAACTGCCACAAGTTCTTACTTTAGCATGATGGAAGGTAGATAAATACATACACATGGGACTTGTCAGTCACCTGCTACAAATATTGCCCGTCACAGCTGTTCAGTTGACTTTGCTAAAGTGTAGCAACACTTTGGAGCAGTTAAGTCATAATGAATCCAACCCTGGTTCCAAAAAGCTGGGACGCTGTGTAAAACATAAATGAATCAGAATGCAACTATTTGCAAAGTAATTGTGTTTACCGACAACAATTTAATGAAGTGATGCTGAGCCCATGTAGTAATATCCTTTATACAATATATTTCAACTATGACACTATAACCTGTTAGCAATTAATATGTTTACCTGTGGAAAGTTCCAAACAGGTGTTTTTGGAGCAAACCACAGCTTTCTCAGTCTTTTGTTGCTCTTGTCTTAACTTGTTTGAAACACGCTGCTGGCATCAAATTTACAATAAACATATATTTACAAAAAAAGAGTTGATGATGTAAAATATTACATATTACAATCTTTGTCCTGTTTTAAATTGAGTATGTGTCAAAAAGGGTTAGCAAATTATCGCATTCTGTTTTATTCTGTCCCAACTTTTTGTAATCTGGGTTCTAAGTTAAGTGGATCTGCCATGTTCAGTCAGTCAGTCTTGTTAGCACGTGTTTGTATACGTCACCAGTTTTTGTTTCTTTGTAGACGCCTGTAGTGTCAGAAAGAGGCACAAGAGACAATCTAAGATATATTGTGTGTGAGAGATTTGATTAGGGATTCTTTAGCCGTGGAGCTCAGCGAATTTGTTTTGGTTTTTTTTACCCACATTGGAACAGGCTTTCAGAACCAATCCCTAATTATAACTCCATAAAAAGTAGCTATGTCACTTTAATCAAAACCTAGTAACTCATAAGTAAGTAATTTTGCACAAATTTGATGATCAAAAATCATTGTTTACCTCATCGTCATTGACCAGCTCCTTCTTCACCACCTTCATGGCATAGATCCGCTCTGTCTTTTTCAGCTGCACCAGCAGCACCTTGGCGTAGCTGCCTCTGCCGATTACTCTCAACAGGTCGAAGTCTGCCAGACCAAGGCTGGAAGGCGATTTACCCGTGTCCCTACTGCTCCGCGCCTGGGGGTTGGTAAACACAGAGTGAGAGGACAAGCATGAGAGACCATTGGAAAGAGACATAATGTGATGAACATAAAGTTGACTCTCAGGCAACAGCCTTTCTCAAGATTTCTCAACCGTTCTCAGGATTTTTAATGAACTACTGACATAGCTGACTTTAGCTGATTTCCTTTGGTGGATTTATAAATGAAGTTTAAACCAGCACCAGTTTTTTTTAAACATAAAATCTTAGTCATTACTTTCTTGTCTGTATTAAATATAATCAAATTGCCTCCATTAGTTCGACTTCTTGGTAAACCTGACTCCACTTTCACCATTTCCTCACCTAGCTTCCTCTCTCGTCTCTCCTGTAATCAGTTCTGTAGTGAACCATTCCCTCTACCTATCCATCTAACCTCCCTTCACATAACAACCCCTATCCCCAGAGTCAGACATGGAACTGTGGATAAGATCATCTGGCTTGCCCTCTTTTATCTCAGTCATTCTGTGTCCAACTCGATCCATTCTTTTCCCACCTTTGGCTCTCCAACAACCCCCCTCCAACCCCAAACTACATCCCTGGCCATTAATCAGTCTCTGGTGTTAAAAGGTTACTTTATTAGCTCCACCAAAGGAAATCAATACCCACAGCACTGCAAGGGTGCCTACGTCTGCACGCTCTCTATATCACACAAACACAGCAGGTGGAAGAAGGATCACCCAGATGAACAGATTTTTGTCCCTGGCAAAATATGCCAGGGACAAAAATCCTGTTTGCAGGTGATCTAATTCTCTCACACACAAACGGCACCGATTTGTTTCTCAAAATAAAGATATAAACACACACATATCAATCTATTCATGAGAGTTTGACAGACCATGAGTCACACATCAAGAGAGTTTCAAAAGATTTCTCTCTCACCTCTTTCTCCTCTCCATCGTAAGGCAAGCTTTCTCTGGAGTCTTTATTCTGGGGGCCTGAGAGAGAGAGGAGGAATGTGACAGACAGACAGAAGGAGAGGGGGAGGCAGAGAAAAAAAAGAGAGAAAAAAAAAAGGACCGATGAGACAAGGAGGAGGAAAAAGTAGGTGAGAGACAGTCACACGCTTTGTTCACAGCCCTGCAGTGTCGGAGTAATTTCTCTCTCTGCTCAGTGAGAAAAGAAAATACCCTTTTGTGGCTCTAACAATACAACAAAACCAGAATATTTAAAATAAGACGTTAAAGTAACTCAGCTTTTTACATACATGCAGAGAAGAAACGCATCTCATATCATCGATTCATCATGTTCAAGAATTTAACAAAGATATCTGTATGCACAGCCCTTTTCATACAGCCTTTTCAAGTTGGGAATATTGTGTCGTCATTCTGCGTCTGTATAGAAGTTACAGAGGGGGAATAGGGGTTCAGTTTCGTTCTGCCTCTGATCCACCAGCGGAGGTAGTAACACAGCCGCCTTCAGAGGCAAGACAACCTCTATGTCAAAGATTAAGTGGCATCACAGATAGCATGATGACGACTTTTCCCTGTTCGTGTGGGACAGGGAAAAGTCGTCATCATGCTATCTGTCCTTCCGACTCTTTGTCACAATTCCGCCCGGAAACCAGTGTCCATCCCCAGCACCGAGAGCCAGCCAGCTCATAAGAGAGAAAAAAAAAATACATTTACAATGTCTTTTCTCACCTTCCACTATTGTGTTGTAGTAGTTACTGTCTTTGGCAATTTATTAAGACAAAAAAAAAATCACCAAAAAAAATAAGCAACAATCACAGTGACTCGGTCTGCCCTCCCTCGAGTCTTCAATGACCTTTCCCCCCCTGGAAAACAGAACCCCCCTCCTCAAGTCAGAGCCAGACATGGTCTGCTATTTACTAATGGTGACTATGAGATGTCATTTAGAGCAAAAAACATATCTTTGTCACTTTTCAAGACACATGGTGGGTCAGGATCTCAATCACAATACACCAACAGCATCAATATAATTATAGATGGTTTTCTGAGACATTTTTAGATTAATAGGTTCCAATTTGTCAATTAATCGATCAGTCAATTGAAAGAAAATTACTTGACAACTGTTTTGATAATCCTTTTAACAATTTAAGACATGTTTCTATGAAAAAATGTTGAACTTTCACTGATCCCGCCTGCTTAAATGATGAATGAAAGAATTTGCTGCATTTCTTGTCATTTATTAATAAATGAAGAATCGTTTGGTTGTGGAAAAAAGAAACAATATAAAGAAGTCACTTTGGGCTCAAAGAAATTATGATGAGCATTTTTCACGTTTTCTTTACATATTATAGACTAAATGATTAATTAACCAGTCGACAGATTAATTGTGCAGCTCTTTTTTCCGTGATTGCACCCCACACTTTCAGGGGTGTCCCATGAGTATCTATTGTAAAAGGCGTTTCAAACCATCCTAAGCTCTCTCATACCAGTCAGCCTCTTGACCACCTGACTGGACTTAAGTCTGGTGCTGTAGGTTAACCCCAAATGCAGCTGACTGACTTGTAGTCTGGGTGGTCACTGCTGTGTTAATGTCAACAGGAAATATGGGTAGAGAGAGAGGGGTGTGACATGCAACAAAGGTCCTCCACTTGAATCGACCCACGAATACTGCAGTTATTTGATATGTATTTTAACCACTAGGCTATCACAATCCCCTGATTTAGCCTTTTTGCAAAAATAAAATAAGATGCTTTTAAAGATTTACATCCTGCAAACAGATGAAGTTGCTCAGGGGGTTAGAGCCACACACAAACTGTGGAAATGGTGGGAGACCAGCTAATGCACTGTTGGGTTTTGCTCTTTTTATAGCATTTGTTGACAATAACAAAAGTAAGACCACAGCAGCCTTATCTTTTAGGAGCAGTGTTGTAAAGCTGCAGGCAATGAGTCAGTTTAAATCCTCATGTCAAAAAAGGCAAAGAGATTCAAAAGGGAGAGAGTAAAATGGGAGAAAAAGTAAAAACTTTGCACTGATGTTTCAAACGCACATAAATTAACATATCCCTGATATTTAAAGAACAGTGTTATGATCTTTTCTTAATTTATGAGATTCCAAACCAAAACTATTTCCTTTTTAAAAGAAAGGACATCAATGTTTCTGACTTCTGAGTACCATTTGTAAACACTTTAAGTGTGTACACATGGGTGTGTGTGTGTGTGTGTGTGTGTGTGTGTGTGTGTGCGTGTGCATGCGTGCATTACCTGGCTGTTCAGTTGGGTCTAATGGACTTGATGGTGTTCCACCAGGCATCATTGATTCCTACATAACAACAGTCACCATTAAGTATTATGACAGAGACAATATCAAAACTATATGTATGACCAATAGATGGTAACAAGGCACTTCACGCCATCAAGTTACTGACTCACCTGGAACATTGGTCTGCCACACTCCACTGTGACCAGTTTATGGCACTTCTTGTGCACCAGCAGTTTGCAGTTGATGCATTTGTATCCTTGTCTACCCAGACCCCAGATACGGTCTGCACAGATGGCGCAGTGGGCCCGCTGCTCATGAAAGTAGATGGAGAGAGATCATCATTACAAACAAGCACAGATTATATTCCAGGGGATGAAAGAGAGACAGTGATGGCTTCGGAAACATGTAGCCCTGCTGGACAGGAATTAAAATGTAGCAGAGCCATAGCTCTGTCAGCACCATTCTTTTTACTCCATCAATCAATCAATACAAACACAAATTACTCTGGCCCAGTGGACATCTCATTCTCCTTTAAATACAGATACAAATCCAGTACCTAAGCATTGAAATGTGCAGTGTGTTTAGGTTTTACTTGTAAAAACAGAAGATATTTCCCCTATTACCATTACTCAACAATGTAAAGTACATGAAATACACAATATTAAATATATAGTAGAGACATATGAATGAAGAGCCTTTAGGTGTACAATACTGAGACAGTGTTTTGTCTCACCCGGTTGAATCTCTTAGCCTGAAAGGCGTGACCACTGGCATAGTAAAGCTTCCTCCAGCGCCGCGCTCCACGCCGATATATAGACTCTGTGAAAAAAGGAAAAGGAGGGCTTCTGCTTTACATGTTCCTATTCATTTGTCTAGAAGTATATAGGAAATCCACTTTGACATCTGAGGTAACTACAGTAGGTGACAATTTAAGTGTGGCAAAGCTAAAGTAAGCTCAGTGTTCTGTAAAGTGTCAAAAGGTTTGAAGAATGTGCTTGTAGAAGGCCCACCCTCTGCTGTTCATTTTTGGAGGCCAGAATCAACACCATCAACACACTTGCACTAAGATGTGTATGTGCATGAATGTGCAACTACAGAGTTACAAACTGTGGGAATTTTGAGTGCTGAGTTTCACACACAAATCTGCTGTAAGATGTTTTAAAAGCTCTTTTAGAGCCCGGACCAATCATCTGTTGGCTATTATTGGGCGTTATGAACTAACTCTTTTTTTAAAAGAGATTATGATACATAAAAAGATGCTCAGGGGGTAATTTATATATTTTTTATTCAAAGTGAATCTTCTCCTGGAAAAAATAGGAATTTGCTTCTGTGCTCCAAATCTGACATAAATAAAAAAAGTAAAAACAGGATTCTTTGGGACCTCGGCTGACAGATTATGTGAAACTGAAGAAGCAAATGGTTAAACTCACTGTCTTCTCCCGGACAGGGCATGCCAGGTTTCTCTGGTACACATGGGAACACTAGGAAGCAGAAAAAAGAAAAGAAAAACACAGCTACATGTGAGAAAATTATTTTTTATCCAAGGAAGGCAAGTCTGACAGTATTCATGTCTGAGTGCTTGCATATTTTTCACTTCCTCTCAACACTACAGCTGTTACAGCTACCTGTACCAACCAGTCACCCCAGCAATTCATGATGAAATTCACTCATGTTGTTTTTATGATGGTGCCAGTTTATATGTGTCTGTGCAGCATACAGTCAAGGGGGAAAAGACATAGTCTCAAAGAAGCCGACACAGATTATTTGTGTGCGAATGTTTGTGTATGAGAGAGGGAGAGATGCTCGAGCTAGACTGGGGGCAGTGTGAGTCAGAGGCGAGGCGTGGGATACAGCCGACAAGCTCGTTAACGAGCAGACCTGGCGACCCCCCTGCGGCACCGTGACGTCCCCCCCACCCCCACCCCTCCTCCGTTCATCCTCTGCCGTCACGCTGGCATCCACTGTACTCTTGACCCCTCACCTCTGACTTGATTAAAACTTTACATTAACCACACAGGCAGCTTCTGTCCCCGCTACCCCCAGGTTATATGCTTATACAGACTGTCAATCAAATGTTCTATATAATTCCACATATACGACCCCTGCCGCTAGCTCCGCACCCTGCGTCTGAGTTTAGCCCTGACCTCTGGATTCATGAAGCTGTACAAGTATTTGTCAAGACTGCTGAGCTTAGACGAGGATGTGAGCTAGCTCGAGGGCTCGTAGACAGACGTCAACAGCGGAAGTAATGTTGTTTTCACAGGTCAGTGCGGCGTTAACCATATGTTTTGATGCTTCCTTGTTGTGTACATTATCGGGCTGTCTTTGCTTGGATTGAACAGAAATCTAACATCAACACATTTGAAGAACATTAAAGCAAAGGATATCAGCTTGTCAAATGTCAAGATTAGTAGTGAACTAAATCTAAATCTGTCATTTACATTATTGTTGCATTTCAGAATGCTGGAAAAGAACAAAAACAAAATCAGATTCAAACTATTTTCAGAAATGAAGAATATTCAAGACATCACATAAGCGAACATCTAAACATTTTGATCAGGATTTCCTGGAAATCAGAATCAGGGTTATCATCAGCAGTAACTAAACACGACTCCAAGAAGAGTTAACCTGCCCCAGATGACGAGATCAAAACCTGTAACCAGCATGCCTGCTGACCAATCAGATCAGTTATCATTCCCACAGGATACCAATATGGACTACAGCTGACTTTATAATAAAGTGACACATAACAAAGACCAAAAGATATCTTAACAGAGTTGTAGATACATTTTGTGGTTCCAACAAACAGCGGGATAGTTCATGACACTAAATACATAATAACGTTAATAGTGGCTTTTTAATTCCCAAAAGGATTCCTGACAGTGTTAATGCTTTTACACTCGACACTCTTTCATCAGCTCAGCGTGACACTAGGTGACTTTATGATGATGATAATTGGAAATAGTTTAATTAATTAGCTCCTGGGATTATAAATGCAACACGTCTGTCAAATAGACCTCGTCTGGCATCCATTAATTTTCCCACTTTACTTTTAACTTTTTATAACAGAGTCAAAATGATTCAGCATAAGATTAAAAAAAACAAAAATAATACTATATTCTACATATATGTATAGTAATTCCCACACTAATTATTCTGTTCCAACTGCATGATTCTTTTGAAGATAATTCATCTCGTTGAGTATCAGTTTCTGTTGTCGCTATAACAGAATTTTTCCTGCAGGTATCGCATTCCATCTCATATCAAATTATACACTTGCTAATAGTTCTGACTGTCAACGCCACTTCTTTCATTAAAATGTGCTGGATATGAAGCTAAAACCCAGAGTTAATTAGGTAAGTTGATAATAGGTTTCGTGACACAACCTACCATAAACTAAATTGTTGTTGATGTATATATTTAAGCCTAAGTGTTTCACAAGTCTATATTGTGTTAGGGTTTTATAAGAGATATATCAAATATATTTATCTGTATGGTGATTAAAAACTCATGTCTGGTGGCTGTCATAACTCCTAGATACTTTGACTGATCTGTTTACATTAGTACTGTCTGTAAACACAGGAGTTAAGAAGACTGTTTTTTAATGACATACAGGAAACCAACAATTATATAATACAAGATAACCCATCTTTTCTAATATATTTTGTAAGATATATTAGTTAGTTTTAAGAACACTATTTCCCCCATGTCGTGGCAATATATAGATTTCTCACTTAAAGATTAATTGTAATCAGCAGCAGGCAGTTAATTACAAAAGAGTCAAGTTTGTCCTGGATGATCTGTGTTGGCACTGCTCATTAGTTGTGATCCAGGGCCTGAGGTCTTGTAAACTGTAGCTCAATGAGCAGTAATAGAAAATACTGTAACACTGCCAGCTTGACTGATGATTAAAAGCTCAACAAAGACATCAGCGAACTGGTCGAGGAGCAAAGAGTCAAAAGATAACAGGCTTCTCATCTGGACCAAGGATCTGGTGTGAAGTAACATCTAACTGGTTACAGGACATGAGGACATCCTGTGAGTTAAATCCTGAAACTGTGCGTGATTTGTTAGAAGTTCTGCCTGTGTGAGGAGGCTCACCGTGGATAATGAGTTCTGAGTCTTTGTTGAGTTCGTAGAGACGCAGTGCTTCTTCCAACTCCAACTGTGACGACACAGTGCAGGGGTCACCTAACAGCAGAGGAGACACCAGATGTCATTCACCACTTTAAAGAACAGACAAGAAACCAGGTTGATGCAAGAACTTCGGTGAGGGACGACCATCAGAGAATGTTTTTACATCCTCTGCACTAACCACATTTCTGTAAAGCTACATTTATTTTGAATTGATTTTTTCCTCTATGATGTACCTTTCTGAGGGACCAAAGCTGGCATAGATCAAGTATAGTAGTGAGAGACAAAGACAATATTTTACCTTTCATTTTGTTTGGACAACATTTGGACAGACAGCAGAATGAAAGTTGTTTCTTACTGTGTGAATATGAAAAACATTTAAAATTTTACAATTAACCCACTGCTTTAGACTTTGTTTATAACTTTAATTATCTGTGACACGAGCAGAAATTAAAAAAGAAAATGAATCAGTAACTATCTTGATACCTGTATAATTGGTTAGTGATCATTTTAAATATATACTGAAATGCGAGGATTTGATGCTTTTCTTTGTTAGTCATGATGGTAATTTGAAGGTGCCACCTTGAAATAATTTTCATAACATTTTCAAACATTTTATAGACAAAAACATTCATCAGGAAATTATTGGCTGATTAACAGAAAAATAAAGTTGCATCTGCTACAGGTAAGAAAAAAAAATTCCTTTTATCCATTTGCGCTGCTGCGACACAGTAACAGTTCCCGTCTCAAGTTTTCTATCTTGTTTTGATCACATTTTTGTCAGAAAGCTAATAATCCAAGTTCTTTTTGTGCCCCTTAGTAGGTGCTTGTATTAACACAAATCAAATTCTTTCATGTAAGTAAATGAGGGAAACCAGGCATCTCATTTGCATGACATGTTGGAGATCAGGTAAATGAAGAAAATCTACAATGACCAGGTTAGCCAGGTTAGCCAGAAGACATATAATGTCTTTTTCTAGGTTCCTCATTTTATTTGGGTTACTACTAAAATAGGTTTACCTGCTTTAATGCTCAAAAAAACACACCAGCCAGCACTGCACACAGCCTCTTCAGTCAGCTGTGTGTCTTCAGCTTCCAATTAGCTTCACTTCTACTATAAATATAGGCCTCAATCATGCAAATTTGTGACATGGTGATGTAGTCTGATGTGGGAGCGGGAAGTTGAGCTACTAGAGAGGTGTTTCAGGCTTTTCAAAAGCAGTGTTTTCTGTGAAAGGAGAGAGGAACCCCCACTGGCGTGGACTTTGGCCTTTTTAACTATCAAGTACCTGAATAACACACTGAACAAAGTAAAATAATTAAAAAGCATAATAGGTATCCTATAATACACAGAAATAAAAGAAAATAAAACGAAAGACAACGAAGTAGTACATATACTATATTTCCAGTTCCCAAAGCAAAAGGTTGTAAGTGTAAACGGTGAGTAATACATGGCCAGCACTGACATTAAGAAAGAAACATCAAACTGTTGCAGGTGTGATAGGAGTTGCACTACATGATCTAAATGTTGAAAAAAGTATGTGGGTGAGAGAGAACATCTGCTGCAGCCATTCCACATAGTTTTAATTGTACAAGCCTATTTGTACAGTACTCAGTCTACATCAATAATTAAAATGCCACTCAGATGCAGATCTAATTATTTCCTTATCATTACCAGATAGAGTCAAGTGTTGGTGTAACACACTGAGAGAGGTAGTGATGTCATGGACTCTATTCTTAGTGATCTACCAAATGAATCACAACTAGAGCCTGCTGATTTTATAAATAGCTCCAGAACAGAAACTATGATACACAGTGTGTATCTAAGATAACATACCTAGATAACAGACATACAACAGTGGGTGGACAGGGACAACCATCAAGTAAAGGTAGCATATGGTGTCCTACACTGTCTGATTTTATCTTTACTCAAAGGTTTTGGTTTCAGGGGGTGTCGTAAAGTTTGTGAATGCGGCTTCTATGTGGTTTACAGAGAAAATCAAACAAGAACAGATCATTTACATGAGTACATTAAAAAAGAGGTACTAATACAGCTGAATCCCTTACTGAACCAATTGTCCTAATAAAAGTAAATTCAGAGAGCTTTTGCCAAAACTTTGCAGTGTGTTTTTTTAAATTCTTGATGAGATTTATAAAGCAAATTCTAGTATGTCTAATGTTTGTAAGACAAATGCATATAAATAAACGTCGCTGTGGGGCAAAACATTTTACAGTGAAAAAAGAACCTTGTCCGTGCTCTCTGGTGGTAAAACCGTCACAATATGTTTCTAAATGACAAACATCTTTTTGTCCCCTCGTCCAATTCTTTAACCTTCAGTATGGATTGTGAGCCCATATGCGCTTTTGGAAAAGAAAATGTTTTTAAGTAAAAAAAATACGATTGCTGCACCAGAAATGGCATATTGGCCCAAATATGTGACAAGATTTTCTTTGCCTCCCAATGTCTCTGCTGTGGAAACAGACTGAGATCTGAATCATCTGTCAAGCAGAAATGCCAATGTCACAGATGATGAAGAGCTCAAAAAGTCAAAAACTGATTCTTAAAAATGAGAAATTCTTTTCGAGAATCAACATCAGTAGTTTCTTCTACAATTTCTGACTATATACTGGCATTGGCATTTAGAGTCAACTGACCTGACACTTTGACCTGTTGATTATTTCAACCGTTTTGGGTTTCTAAAATGTCAAAATGGTAATTAACCTGTAACAACTTCCTGCCCACCCCTGGTTTAAGCAACATTTCCTGGTTTAAAACCTGCCTATTAGGAATATGACTTTGGTTACAGACAATTTAGTTGGCTGAACAGGTACAGACAAACAACCAACTGATTGTTTAAGAATTTCAGCTTTGGCTGGTGAACTCTTTGAAGTTATAACTCATCCACTTGTGGTATATAGCTATTTGTCACAGTCATTAAAAGTTGTGGTTTGTGTTTACCTTGGTTTCAACTCAACTTTTTATAACACATGGAGAAAGATACCATGAGAACAATACTTCTTTTAGAAAGATAGTCACTTTATAAAGTTTTTAATTTTTAGCAGATCAAGCAGACGTCTTGGTGCCATTTGGTACCTTTGAACCAGGGTTACAAAATAATTAAATACAGGTACAGTTTCTAATTATCTCAGTAATAACACAAGTTCACATTGCAGAGCTTTATGTATCTGGTTTCCATGGATGGGGCAGTATGAGACACACACAGCTACCACTGAAGTACTTCGTTATGACCATCAAGCAGATTTTCTTTCTCAGACAGGCTAATGACTCCAGTGGTTGTATGTGGGTGGCAACCAGTGCGAGCTGATCTGAGCCTAATGAGTTTGGGCAGGCTGACCTTATCCTGAGCAGAGCGATTTGACGGCTCCATCTTTCCTATGACACTATTATTGCTGCCTGAGTAACTGGCAGACAACAACAAGGAATTGGGTGGGGGGGATTTACCCTTTCTTGACTGACAAGAAAAGACTCAGTCTTTACAGAAAAGTGACAAGACTGTGTGTGCTCCTGTGAGCATGTGTTCATTTTAACACATGGAACTGCCAAATGCTGGCAAATTCAGCCAGTGGCCTCTAAATGTTTTTAATCTACTTGAAGATGTTGCATATAGCCATGACTTGATTTTTATTTTGTAAACAAACAGACAATAAAATCTTGCAATTCTTGCTGGTCGTCTTGAAGTACAGATGGAAAAATAATAAAAGGATGGAAGAGAAGACGTACCTTCCTCATCGATCCACTTCATGGTGAAGAGTTGGTCGTTGTCCATGGAGCACATGTCCCTCACCTCCCCGTACAGACCCTCAAATGAGATGGACGGCTCAAAATGAGTGATCATGATGTCCCTGCAAATAAGACAAACGGTGTTTTATTTAACTTAAGTATTGCAACTAAAAATATGTTTGCTTTGTCAATATCATTAAAAATGTCAATAAATCGTGTATCAGTCAATTCAGACAGTCAAACAGTTTTCAGACAACAAACCCAATCACTGTCCAACATAAAAATAATTCTAATGTAGCACTATGTAGCAAAAAAATATATATCATGTCATTTTAATTTTAGCATTTTTTAAGAGAATAGTAATTGTGATATGATTCATGATTCCTTGGACTGATCATTTTTGCATCACAATATTCAATTTCCCTGATAAAACTAATCAGTCATACAACATGACAGCTGAACAAGATTTGTGTGCCAGAACATCTTTGCAGCACTACAGTACTTTATTATGATGTTCTTTTGTCAGACATTTTACCTTTGCTATCAATCAAGCAGCACTGGTAACTGATCAAAACTCTTTATCTGCAGATATTTACAGCTGAGGCATAGGAGTCAGGATGGAGAGCACACATGTCCCATGAGTGCATCACCAGTTTTACATACAGTAGAAGGCAAAGGGCAAAACCAAATTTACACTAAACGTTAGGTTTCACAATTAATCCAAATATAAGCAATATGACAATATGTGCAGTAAGTACAAGATCCAAATATCATAGACCATGATTAACAACGTTTTGGATTTTGTCAGTGAAAATGAAAATTGTGATGCAAAGTTAATCATTCTCACTACTCATGAATCACAATATTGCGCAATATGTTATCTAAATAACTTCCACTACCACACAAATCTGCCGTATTGATGTCAAAGCAAAAACTATTAAAATATTTATGATGTTTATTTTTTGAAAAGGAATGTATTAAACAATTTATGGTCTATTCTATTGTGTACTGAGCACTGACTCGAGTGCCATCTTGAAAACTTTAAAATGTAACACACATATTTAAAACAAACACATTTTGTTTAAATATATATACGTCTGAATAAATCACAGAGAAGGAGATATATTCTCAAAACATTTCAATAAAGACAAATTCCATGTGTTATCTGACACTGTTCGTGAATGAGACTGCTGGTTTTCCTGTGTGGAATAGAAGCGAGAATAACAAAAACTCAACAACAAAAATAGTATTGGAATATCTGGGAACAGGCAATTTCGGTTTCCCTATGAAAATAAACAGAAAAATAAACTTTTATGAGTAGGGAATGTGACGTATTACCACTGACAGACAGTTAATATTAACACACACAAGAGAGCCAGAAAATATTTGGCATTTTCATTTGACAACTGAAAAAAATGATTTATCAGCTGATTGATTCAGCACTAATCATCCAACATACAGTTACAACACTCCCACTCCCTCCTGCTCTCTGATGCACTCCGAGGCAAAATTCTAGAAAATGCCAGACTTTTGACAAGGAGAGAAAGAGGTGAGAGAGCATCCTTTTTTCCCAATCGCTGCTGTGTGTGAGTCACAGTCTCACAGTCTGTCACATTTGTGTGTGCATTCATCTGTACAGCATGATTGTGGGTGTGAGAAAGAGAGAGCGAGAGGAGGAGCACAAAATAGTGAGAGGGGGAGACAGACAGCCACAAACTAAAGTAGAATGACTCATAGGCAGTGGTGGTTGGAGTTGTACTGTGCCCGCTTTCGTTAAGGCTCACCATCCACCACTGCACTCCATCAATTAATGGAAAGCGGTCAAAAAAAAACAAACGAAGAAGCTAAGAAGCTTTTAATCAACAAGGACATCACTCTCTGCCTCTTCAGTCCACACAAACAATCAAACAAATGGAGAGGTTTGAATAAGGAGCATAGTGGTTGGTGACCAACAGCATCTATCCCTGTAGATGGGATCATCTGCCCCTTATCAATTCACGGTGGCGTTAGGATTGATGTCGCCAGTTCACAGCCCTCTGGCCAGGCTCAGTGGTGTTTACAACCCGAAGATGGGGGATGGAGATGGTGTACACATGAGCTTTTACAGGTCTGCAGGCCACAGGGGTCTGAGCTCAGGCGTCTCCATGTGTGTGGAATCATAAGACAGAAAGAGAAAGTATGGTAAAGAGGTGATGTAAAAAGGGAAGTTAAGAGGGGGTCATGTGTAAAAAGCCCTCACACCAGCCAGAGAGTGGGCCACAAGGACAAGGATCTCTTACTTCCTTTACTGCCATCGTCAAAGAGGAACCCTGTTTTTCATCAACGTGAGAGCTTTACAGCAGGATGATAAAATCCCAATACAAGAAGTTAACAACACATACTTTCAAGGACACCTACTGTACAAGTCCAAGGACAGCATAGAGTGTGTAAGGTCACTATGGGGTCAGTCCTTACCAGGAGCAAACACACACAAATAGCAATCGACTGTGATTTACTGGCTGGTATTCCAGTTTAATATTAATACTGAGCACAAACACAGCAAGTAAATAGAGCACTCTGGGTAAGAATACACTGATGAAGGCCTCCAACTCCTGTTCCCTGCCTCTTGCTCTCTCCAATCCGGCTGGTGTTAATCATTAGTAGGGGGGAGGAGAAGACTGGAAACTACACTCCTACAGTCCGTTCTCTCCTTTGGGAGAAGCATGGTAGCTCTACTTCCTCTTAAAGCTCTGATAACATCAGAGGATAGAGAGTGCACACTGCAGTACACACACACTAAAGTTCACATAGACGATACAGGCAGTGTATTAACACCAGCAGACGACTAACTGTGTCACATGCAAGAGCTGTGGGTGTTCATTAAACACTGTGCATCTGCTCTGTAGTTAAAGTTTAGCCACGTCTCAGGTGCCTCTAACAACATCCTCTATGTAACATATACAAGCTCAGCTGATGGCTACAGCAGGGACATGTCAATGGCAGAGACTATAAAGACACAAAATCAAGTAAGAAGCAGAAAATACTTAAATTTCTTAAACTGCTGTTTCATAGGTTTCTTTACATAATCATGCTTTTTTAGGGTTTTTTCTGCATACAGAATTACGAGACAGCCTCCAGTGTCAAATTTGGTTCAGCCTCCAGCTCCTGACACAACTCTGACAGGCCTCTTGTCAGAGAAACACCATTTTCAAACAAGTTTCAAGGCTCTAACACTTTGTGGATTTCTTTAATTTGTCACTGCAATAGTTGGAACGTGCTGGACCATAATCTACACAGTGCACTGGGAAAGGCACCGCTAAAACTGTCAAGAAAGAAGGAAAGGGCTGCAATTCTTCTTCTTTTTTTTACCTACAGCAACAATGTGTAACGTGAAGCCCTTATAGTTTGTGTGTTGGAGCAGGTAAATATTGTTTAGCATGCATACAAGTGGGTCCAATTTCTTAAAAAAAAAAAAGTTTTCCTAAATCAACTTTATATCCCATAAGTACAACATGTCAGGTTTGTGGATACGGCTTTAGAATCAATAATTGCTTTACAAAGCAAGTTTGAAAGGCAGAGACTCATGAGGGCTAAAACAGTGCAGACATCACTTGATTATCAGAGGCATTTAAAAAGTAATAATTCATGTTAGGGATGATAAGCAGTAAATTTGTCAGGTCTTAAAGCAGTGTAGAACTAGAGGAACTGAAAGGGACCCGATCAGAGGCAATGTCCGGGACACAATGAGGAGTCAAAGTGAGGCTATTCAGTTGCAAAGTAATTAGGAGTGTATTTATGCCAATATCTGGATCAGGATGGAAGCACCTCCACTTCAGTTTGAGCCTGGAAATGCCCATGTCAATCATTCACTGTTTCCAGCAGATTAGATGTGAAGATTTGCTGCCAGTTTGTTTCATATCACAGTTAACCAAGCATCTTTTGGTCAGCATTGTCTATTATGATGACAGGTCACAGAAAAAGTATACAACTGATTTATAAGGAAAATGACCGTCAGAGCAACTGACAATAAAAAGAATGAGTTGCAGAAGAAATCTGAATTATGACGGACACTTACTTCCTGACATTTTCCAGCCTAGTTCAAAAGCAGTTCATACTGACTGAACTTTATTGAAAGTGACAACATTTAACCCTACTAGCCTGATGAGCAGGCAGCTGTTTGAAGACTTCTGTGCTTCCTTCGATTTTAAAATAATAATTAAAAAAAAATATTAATCTGAAAAGCTACATTAATAATGCAACATTAGCCCGTAGATTAACTTAAAACAGAATCTAAAATTATGTTTAAAAATAAGAGACTTGTGTAGTATGAAATACCAAGCAGTATGAATCCTCAGGGTGACTAAGGTAGAAAGACTTTGCAGTGAGCAACTGGGAGCTCATCACTTGTGAGTAACTGGGAGGAAGTGACATTCCACACAGACCTGGCATTCCTCTGCTCTGCACTGTCCTACAGTACAGCTAAATTAAAGAAGGAGGAGGAGGAGGAGGAGGAGGAGGAGGAGGAGGAGGATGAGGAGGATGAGTGCTGGCCTGTGCCCCAGGCGTCTGAACTGCCGTGAGTAGGACTCAGCAGCCCCATCTGCCTAGTATGAAGCCATTCGTCACTGGTGAGCGCTCAAGCAGGAAGAAGGGCTTGGGCGCCTCTCTGGGCTTACATGAGCATCTCAGACCATCCATCTTTCTGTCATCACTGCCATGCATGGGCACGGCCTCCGCAACACCTTCACAGCCAACATGCACATGCTCGGATATCCAGAATCACATGCTCGCATGTATACACACTAATGTTTTTGCTGCTTAAGTTGAAGTTACAGCCACCTAAACAAACCCAATCCAACAAAAACACCTGAACCCTCACACTACATCCCTGGTAAGGTCAGGGTAACTGAAACACAGACTGCAGGATGCTGTGGTCTCCAGGCAACACAGTCCGCCTGTGGTGCTAAACAGGAGGGAACCTCTCTCCACGCAGCCAACCAAACTCACTCCTGCTGAGCCTAAGACAAGGTCACTCGTAACGCCACACAAACTCGTATGAGCTGTAGACTCAGTAACACACACAAACTCTTCACATGTGCATTAGCAGCTGCTGAGTATCTGATATAATCATGAGTAAAGATGTGTGCCAGTGCGTAGGTGGATGAGGGGTGTATGACTTTGTGGTTCCGTGCTTTAGGCGCTTTCAGAGCCAAAGTAAATGGCAAGACAAGGAGCGCTTCCCATATTTTAAACAAAGCCAAGCCTCGAAGCACTGATGCAGATGGCAGAGCCTTTGAAAAAGACGAGCAATGAGCCTTTCAAAAGAGGAAAATAACTGAAGTGCTCCGTCGAGCCGGTGTAATCCCAGCTTCCTGCCAAACAACATGGATTGCACAGGAATCCTGAAGTCGATCTGGCACAGAAGAAGCTCTGTATTTGTTGGTGCTGGCAACTCTGCAAAACAATGTTTTATCCTGGCTTGACATGGTGATACACTGGCAGTGACATACAAAACTTTTTTCAGAGAAGATCTGCTACAGTGTAAACAGCTTAACATTTTTATAAGCCACAACTTTTGAGTTGTGTGTAACTCTTTGTTTAGAAATAGGCGGACTTTTTTTATTTGAGGGCCAAAAATAGGGATGCATGATTTTGATTTTTTTTATTTATTTCCAGCCAATAAGAAACTAATTATTACCTGCTTCTCAAGGCTGATATTCTAATAATATAACAGATTCAAATGACTATAAATACATTTTAAAGATAATATAAAGCAATACATAATCCATCAAAGCTGTGGTACAAGTTATGTATGTTTTGAGAGCTATTAAACTGTCAAGCATTAGCGTTTTCAATAACTGAAATGTACACCTAATGCAGAATAAGTGAGCCGCTGTACTGTGGGGGAAAAAAATATTTTTGAATATTATACTTTTTTTTTTAAGTGCAACTGTAATCAGGCTGCAAAACAGTATACAGTCCTCTCTACAACAGTGTAATGTTTATACACATAGGTCCCTTCACTGCCACGCTCAGCGTCACTGTCAGTCTCTCATCATGTGGTCAGTGCATGTACAGCCTTTTCTATTGACCATCAGCCTGAATGAGAACAAAATGAAGATGAGACAGTGACAGGCTGAGACTGCTACAGGCTGACACCAGTCTGATGGTGCTGATGCTGGAGCTCACTGACAAAAGACTTGCAAACAGAAGAGAATGGACTCAAAGGACACAATCCTGAAAATAGATAAGCAGAGAGACTAAAAAGGTAACGATAAAGAAAGAAAATATAGATTAAGGCCATTGAGAGAAACATGTTTGATTTGGATATTTTAAAGATTAACAGAGTAAACAAAAACAGTCAACAAATCAGCTGATTCCACTGATTACCAATTGGAAACAAGGAAATGGAACTAGCCCAATCAGTAAAATGAGCGGCTGCAGTGTCTAGACAGCAGGGAAACCTGCGGACTCTCTAGGCTTGATGTCACATGGTGGAGGGTGGCAGCATTGCATGTTTACAAGGACTGTGACTACTGATTATTTTCTTAACTGATAAATCTGATGTTTAGATAACTCATGTCAAGAAACTGTGAAAGAAATGCCAAATCACAACATTGAGGTTCACCAGGTGATGACTTTAAATGTCCCAAAACCAAAAAGTGTTCAGTTTACTATTAAACATGACTGAGAGGCTGCAGCATGAGAACGAGTAGCTTGTTTGTCACTATTTTTGCTTGAGAAATGACAATTACTCAATTATCAAAATGACCTGTGCACATTTTGTTAATATTGTTTTAAAGGTTGATTTGTTGCATTTGTATACAACAGTCAAGAAACAGCACTGCTGACGTGTGGCTGATACCTGATATTTCAGTACTAATTCAGTATATATTGATCTGGTGCATTTCTAACTCAATCTCCCACTCCTAATGCAAGAAAAACAACAACAACAACACTTAAGTCATCCTGGCTTAATGCATCCCGATAGCCAAACACTGAGACCATTTTACTGTATTCCCTCCTTGGCAGCATAGCTGAGATTCCTCAGCAGCAACCTCATAAATACTTGAGATGCTTTGTTTGATAGATGACACCTAATCATCAACACACACTGCAGTGCTCCTGAGGTGTGTCACAGACCCAGTCAGGAATACAACAGGTCTGGCTAAAGTGACTTGCCCTACACGTTTTTCAAGCCTCAGCAGGGCTCCAATCACTGGCTCGATCAAACAGAGACAGCGGGGCAGGGAGTGTCGAAAAAGTAAACAGGTGACCAATGATTTCCATTCTCACATCCAAGTGCTGAACTAAAAAAAGCAGAACAGGCTTCGCCAGGTTTGGTATGACGAAAACTTCATTAGGTTTAATGTAGGTTAACATGAAGCACCAAAGAGACAACTGGTTAGGACGAGAGATTAAACAGTGAATCACTTATCTAATTATTCAATCAAAAAGGAGATTAATCAGCAGCAATTTTGATGATCCACTTATCAGTTTAGCCATTTAATGGAGTGAAAATGTCACATCACTTCTAGTTTCTGCTTCTCAGATGGGCTGATTGGCATTTCAAACATAATTCAGTTTTGGTTTCGGACTGTTGGTCAGACACAATAAGCTATTTAAGTTGAGGTGGGCTTCTTCTACTATTTGTTTAACCCAAGTGATATAAACAACAAATTAATTGCTAATTTGTGCAATCAATAGTTGCAGCCCTTGTTAGAGTTCAGGTTGGGATCAAGACAGGGCTGTCACGATGTCACACTTTCACTATGCGATTATCATGGCCAAATAATTCACAGTAATGATATCATCCTGATATCTCGCTCTCATCTGTTATCTCATCAAATATGACTTGGTATGGCAGTAGTAAAAACACTGTGGATGTAGCTAACTAGCTAGTTACAAACACAGCGTCTTTTTTCTTTCAACAGTTTTATGTCAGGTGGCAGCAGGTGTTGAGGTGCATTGTGCAACCTACTATGACAACGCAAGGATGGAAATAAGTGGAAATGATTACTGAAACTCTACATTATTCACACAATATTGTCATCTGTGTATTGATAACACGATATCAATATTTCGGTTTCAGATATCGTGATCATCATCAATATCGGCATTTTGAAACACTCCTAGCTAAATAAAAGGTTAAGGGAAATACAAATACATAAGGAAACAAATGGACTGTAAAGTTGGACTTTAAAATATGTGATGTATAGGATAATTGAGAAAAATACAAACTGAAATTGATGAGTTGAAATCGATAATAAAACTTATTCTGGTGTTGCTACACAGTGCCAGCTTTGATATCAGCAAACAATCTAATGGTCATGTTTTCCTGTTCTCATGCTGCCCAGCCCTTACTTCAATAACATTATCTTTTCCCACGTTTACTTCCCTAAACCGACCATGGAAACTTACTAATCGGTCTTGCATAACAACATGCCAAGCTTGTCGTAACCCAAATCAAATGAGCGGATGAAGTCGTCATCAATCTACCTGTAAAACAAAGCAAAACTAACAACCACTGCTAGCAACTGTTAGCTAGCTGAGCTAGACACTAGCTCCTGAGGTCTCAAACTGTGTCAGAATAAAGCTTTCACCACGAACAACGACTCATTTTGACTGAGTTTTACGCACTTGACAACTTCACCGTCTGGCTGACACATTTCTCGTAAAGCCGGGTGTCGCACTGACAGTGCGCCTGGACAGTTTCACCTGTCTGTCTGCCTGGTTAAGTTTACCTAAACCTGGTACCCAACATTAGCAAGCCGTTAGCTGGGTTGGCTAATGTTAGCCAACTCGTTAGCCACCTTTCCAAGTCTATAACTGCTACTAGTTAGCTTGTTAACAACATCGATAACATGCGTTGTGAAACAGTGATTTCTTACCCTTTATAATACGCTTTCACCCGGACTTGGTGAGAATTCTCGCCGGGGTGGGACATGGTGCTGTCCCGCAACGTCGGCATCATAAGCTCAGCTCCGAGTCACCGATGCCTTCCTTCTTTCTTTGGATCTCTAGTTGTGTACCACGCCCAAAACACTGTGTTTGTTTAGTCCGTCGACACACCGCATAAACAGCGAGGCAAGCAATGGTAAAAACGATGAATTTCTTCTTCTTTAGAGAAACAAAAATAACATGTAAAGTAAAGAAAAACTTGCGGAGTCCGCCAAACAACTCCCTACTGCAAAGGCCTAACGACGGAATAGTCCATTGTCGGAATGTTAGGGGTTGACTATACAGACATACAAAAACGTACACTGATGCGAAACAAATATCACGTCCGAAACATCAACACAGATTGTTCCGCGGATGTTTCAAGATAACATAAAAAGTAACAAAACAATATAACGTGGTTAACATATCTGGAAAGTTAAATGTATCATTTGCCAGCATTCCGACTGTACCAACTGAAGCAGCTTGTGTGGGTAAGTGCTGCTTTCAAGTTCAAACGTCTGAGCTCGGACATCGTGGAGACCCTCAAGACATTTCGCGCATTCAAGTGCTGTGGTTCGGAAATGACAGCGAAATTGACCAGTAACAAAAGCAGAAGCATTTCCTGTTTACGTTTATTTTTAGAAGAGTCGTGCTAGAATGGAGAGAAAAGAAGAAGAAAATGAACCACTCCAAATAGCATGCATAGAGCAAATGACTGTATATATTATCATTAACTGAATGTATTTGTTTAATGCATTGCAACACCCGGCTACATGAACAGCAACATCAAATAAGATAATTAAATCAATTTCTGCTGCTCCCTCCAGAGCCACTGGACATATCTTTTTGTCATTTGCATTCACGTTCAAACCATCAGATTGCATATTACTTACAGTCTATGGTTCAGACATCGTGCCAGGTAGTGCACGCAGATTTAGTAGGTATATTTATTGAATACCGTGTGAAAAGAGCAACCCTGACAGTTCGTGATGACCAGCACCAGGGAAACGTTTACTGTATTTTTCTGCCCCCCCCCAAAAAAACTGAGAGACAGAAACAGAGAGGGACTGGAAATTTAAAGAATTTCTTTCTTTCTTTCTTTCTTTCTTTCTTTCTTTCTTTCTTTCTTTCTTTCATCCTACATTCACTCCTCCCCCCGTTCTCTCTGCATCATTTAATGCATTGATATGCATCCATTATGATTACCAAGCATTTTAGAAAATATCATCGGATAAACAATAGCCTATGTATAATCATTTGATTCGCATTCCAACTTAGCAGAAAATGAAGGCTACTTTCATAAAACATATGCAAACAATGGATTAGGCCCACGTGACTCGATAGTAGGTTAATTACTCAAATGACTCTGTCAGTTTGAAGCAGCTCCAATTCTGATTTACTTAATATTGTTGTTGCAAATGACTGATGCAGTTGACAAACATGGGACGAAAACAAACCCATAGCAGGGAATATTGTGGAGTTAATGAATATCTGTGAAATCAGCGGGCTGTGTCCCGACGCATATCTCTGTGTCCAGCCTCGCGGTTTTACCTGACAAAGCCCTGAAAGCTCATATATTTAAAGCCTTTCACCAGACGTCAGTCAGGGCGGATAACAGCACAATCTGAAGCCCGTCAAACATCTCCGGGACTCTCCGTGCGGTGACTCCCCGCCTGTGGAAGGTCCTCCCGCACTGCGAGCGGTGCTGTGTCAAGGCTGTTTTTACTGCCTGCTGCTGCTGCTGCTATGTAGCGTCTGGTTTTTTTTTAAATCTCCATTTTAGACAGAACTGACGCATCAGTGGGCTTCATGACTGGGACAGTGTGCCGGGGTCTGGTCCGCTACTGATGGCTCCTGTCTATCAATAACAGGCAGGTAACGCCGACAAGAGGTGAATGATTGTGCATGCATAAAGCTCTGTGTGAGCGACGAGAGGCGGACCGTCAGGGGTGACATCCAGATGTGTTGAATGTTATTATCCGGAGATTCCTGAATCAGAGACAGTGTATTTTTTTTTCTTATATGAGACTCATTTGTGATCGTTTAAAATTTATCGGGGATTTATTCTGCCGGCGTTTAATTGGACAGAAGCGGCTCTGCAGCAAAAAGCAATCAATATTCAAGCTGCTGTAGCAGTGTAGACCTTCAGTGTCCAGCCTTGTGAAATATGGCAAATAATATCAGTATTTTAAGACTAGCTCTGTGAGATTATTAGATTAATATCGTGGGAATATTTTACGCATATTTGTCCATTTTTTTCAGTAGCTGAGATGTAAACCGACCCTCCACTGTGACACCTTTGTCTGATGTTTGTCTCTTTACAGATGTGTTGGTGGCATGAAATATCCCATACACATACCATTTTGAAAATAAATCAGTTATATGGGTAATTTACCTTTTTAAAGATATTTATTAGGTCTTCATAACAAAGAATTCACAGGTAAAGTGAAAACAGGAGTTTTTCCTCCTGTTGTGTTGTTATCGTTTGTTCATCACTTATTTCAAATGACCAGGGTCAAACAGAAGTTCATGATGTCCTGCAGACCATAAAGTTTGTTTATTTGTTCGTTCATTCATTCATTCACTTATTTATTGTTGGCTAAGAAGAAAATAAAACAGCAAGGCTAGTATTGCAGTGCTGCCCTGGTTAGATTACCTTTTGAATGTAGGTTATAATTTAGAATTATGTGACTTCATAATAATTGTATTTGTATGTTTATTGGATGATATTACTTATGGGTATACTCTATAAATGAATTCATATTTTCTTAACAAAATCACAGAAGAATCTTTAAATAAATGACAAACTGAAATAGTCAGAATTTCATTAAGGTTCCTCCAAAGTGTGATGAGGATAACCTATTCTGTTGACGAATAACCAGGAAAAGAAAAAACATCTGCTCAGTGTTATATTAAAGTAAGATTGTGCAACCGCACTGAGCGTGAACACGGGCCGTTTTCCTTATATTGGACCAACACCTGTCAGTATAGTACAGCTCCTACTGGCTTGTAGAATTTCTTTTCTAGACAAATCAAAAAGCTAAAAGCTCAAAGAGTCAATTAATTAAACTAGCAGCTAAACAACAAAAGAGCAAGATAGCAGCACAGCTCCATTACCTGCCTTCATCTGAAGCCGGAGCTGTTTAAACTGAACTACTTCCTGTTGATTAATTAATGTCTTTTTTGCCTCCACAGTTTCCTCATTACTGAATCTGAGTGTGACCTGGGAGATGGATAGACTGAGCCCAGGAGAGAAGCGGGCAGACACTAACAGGACTGTGGCCTCCACCACCACCCCCACCACATCAGCAGCCGTCACCATGGCAACAGTCAGCCCCAGCAGCAGCACCACCACCACTTGCACCCAGCCGCCCTCAACTTCCCTCAGCATCATCTCACCCGACAGACAGGCAGTCCAGGTAATAGACAACACCTTGGACTGCTGCATATATTGTTTGACTTGACTGACAGACAGTCCAGTCAATAGACACCCCCTCCCTGGGACCTCTACATTTATTGTTTGACTTGAATGTCAGGTGGTCCAGGTAATAGATAGAGCCTGGGACCTCTGCATACACTGTTTCATTTTACAGACACCGATTTGAGGTAATAGGCAGCACCTGGGACAGATGCATACATTGTTTGACTTGACTGACAGGCAGTCCAGGTAATAGACAGAGCCTGGGACCCCTGTATACTTTGTTAAATTTCACAGACAGGCAGTCCTGGTAAGATTAAAAAAAAACCTGGGGACCTCTGCACACACTGTTTAATTTTCCAAGGCAGAGAATCCAGGTAATTGATATCACCTGCCTGGGACCTCTGCCTTTATTGTTTGACTTGACTGTCATCTGGTCATGGTAATAGACAGAGCCTGCACACCTCTGTGTTCACTGTTTGACGAGTTCAGGTATTAGACTGCACCAGGGGCTTCTATATACACTTTAATTTTACAGGCTGGGAATTCAGTCAATATACATCACCTGCCTGGGACCTTTGCATTGTTTAATTTTACAGGCAAGGACTCCAGGTAATAGGCAGCACCTGGGACCAGTGCAGGCATTGTTTGACTTGACAGGTAGGCAGGTGATCGATGATATTCTTAGAGCCCCCCAAAAATGATTGTAAATTTTGAAATAAAATTGAATAAAGGCAGTGCAGGATATAGACCGTCCTTTGTACTGCTGGGATAATTTAAGAGAGACGCTATTCAATCACAGACTGTATAGTCTATTTTTTGTTCAGTCTACCAGGAATTATATGTTACTTCAAAATGATTGCTATTGTTTTTTTTCTTTTAATAATGCTTCCTAATAATCTCGACTAATTTAATTGAAATTAAAGGCTGAGGGTATCTCTTGTTTTCCCAAGGTTACTTTTGTTGTACAGCCAGTATTATCCACACAACAATCAGATCTGGGAGTCTGTTGGACCTGCATCTAGAGAGATTATGTATCATTATTTCTTTTTTGCAGAGCAATTTCTCAAATCAAATAAACAGATAAATATCAAATAGCATTTTAATTGTTAATTGCCTTGATCATTTTAGATTCAACAGACTAAGAGCATTCTTGTAATGGTTACTTAATTTTTTTGCATCTTTCAAAAACAAAGTTACCTGGAACTTAAAAAATAAAACAAAGACTAATTAAAACAGCAATAAATACCATCAGTTAAGAAAAAGCCTTTTGATAAAAGTGAGATTTAAGAGGAGATTTAGAGGAGGATACAGAGTTTGCTTGCCCAGGATCCTCACATAGAGAGTTCCACAGCTGGAGAAAGAAAGGCCAGTCGCCTTTGATGCACAAGTCAAGAGTTAGTGAATCACAGATAAAGGCAGGAGCCAGACCATTCAAAGCTTTAAAAACAAGCACTGAAGTCTTTAATTCAGTTCTAAAGCTCACAGGTAGCCAGTAACCGGCAGCAAAGGATTGTTTTAATGTTGTCCTTTTTTTGAGTGTGTGTTTAAACCCTTGTGCTGCCGTCTGTAGAGCCAAGTCGTTGTTGCGAGCTGCTTGACGTGTCTGTCGTGCGATTTAACAGGTTATCCAGCACGCCATCCACAGACCTCAGAGCATGGCGGCCCAGTACCTGCATCAGATGTACGCAGCCCAGCAGCAGCACCTCATGCTGCAGACAGCGGCCCTGCAGCAGCACCAGCACACGCCCCACCTGCAGAGTCTGGCCACCATACAGCAGGTCAGGCCGTGTCTCTAATTACTTCAACCAAGGTGGCCATATTTTCAGCTGTGTCCGTATTTTGTTGGTTGTTTGGTTTGTCGGCAGGATTAAAAAACTACGGAATCTGTTTCCACAAAACTTGACAGGAGGATGGATTCTAGCTCAAAATAGACCCCATTTAATTTTGGGGGGACAAAGAGATGGATCCAGAAACTTTTCCTTACTCTCTTTAACATTATTGGGTATTTTCTAACATTTTTGTTAATTTCTTAGGGAATAATTTGTTTATTTTCCACTCTAGTTTGTTAATGTGACCATGAAAATTCTTATAGGGTGTCTCTCCAATGTTCCTCAGGCTTCAGTCTGTCAGAGGCAGTCACCTTCATCATCCAGCAGCGGTTTGCTTCATCAGCCTGCTGGTGTTTCCCAAAACTCAGTGAGTATCTGAGTCACCGCTCTTGTCGGTCTGACCTGCTCTAAACACAAATATCAACCCCAGATTCTTTTTTTTTTTAAACCCCATATCTGAATCCAGATTACCTTGCCGGCATCTCAAGTGACGGCCCAGCTCATTGGCCGGACTCAAACGTCCAGCTCTACCGGTGCTGCAGCCACAATATCCCAGCAGGCCATGCTCCTGGGAAACAGACCGCCCAACTGTAACCAAGCTCAGATGTACCTTCGCACTCAGATGGTAAAAACCTTTTCAAACATGTCAAGCTGTTTTTTCGTACGGGTATTTGAAAACGCATGACTCGTTTGCCTTATTTCTATTTTTTACCGACTGCGTTCTCTTGTGTTTTCCGACAACATTGAAAATCTTTATTTTTAACCAACTTGCCACCTGTCTCTCCCTGCATTTTTGCTTTTCTTCTGTTAGCTCATTCTCACCCCTGCAGCCACGGTGGCTGCAGTTCAGTCAGACCTCCCTGCTGTCACCTCCTGCTCCTCTTTACCTACCTCCTCTCAGGTACAAACTTTGCCAGGCACAAAATTGGAATGAACCCGTGCATGCAACAAGACTGCAATATTAGTAGAGCTCAGGATGCTGCACACCTCGAGCACAAGCCTTCGTTCAAAAGGATTGCGGCTTTGGATTTTGGTGAACGTTAGAGGAGCCATGAATAAAGGTGCATGATAGGAACAAGAATGGCATAAAAGGGACCACCTTTGCTTTCTTTTTGCACATCTTCAGGTGCAGAATCTAGCTCTGCGCGCTCACCTACCTGGAGCTCTGGCTACAGCCCACGGTGTGATTTTAAAGCCATCCACCCAGTCCCAAACCCTGACCCCGGCCGCATCTTTATCCAAGACGCCAATCTGCTCTCTGAAGACCAACCAGCTGACGGACACCTCAACAGAAACAGGACCGGCTGATGTCACCCGGCTGGCCTCAGGGCCTAAGATTATAACCCCAGGTGAGCCCATGTGTTCAAACACTAAAGATTAAAGGAAATATTTCTTGAAGGCCCATGTGTTTCAGACATAAAGGGACAGTTCACTATATTCTTTTGCCTCTTACCTGTGGAGCTAATTATCCAGCTAGAGTGATTTTGCCATGAGTTGCTGAGATTCCAAGATACATTCCATAGAATATTATGGATCTAGATGGAATTAAAATGTACAAGACGGAACTGTTTTTGAATGTAGCTGCATGTTTTAATAGTGAATATCACTAAGAATAACTGAAAGGGGCCTAAACAAAATGCACCTGAATACTGTTCATGTAAACAGAGATATGTCCAAGTTCCTCTAATGTAAAGTCACACCCCAAAAGTGATGTTTTTCCATGTTAAGTTTTTAGTGCACGTACCTTGACAGTGGTGCAGGTGTTGTTCGTTCCAGGACGACCTTACTTGTCTTGTGTATTTGTTAGTTTTCGCTCCTCGTGTCTAACCTGCATCGCTCTACTCACAGCCTACTCTCCAGTACAGACCCACGCTCTTGTCAAGCAGCAGCTGTCCTGTCCACCGGGCCAGCGGGTGGCGCACCACCAGCTCATCGTCCAGCAGGCCGCAGGAGGAGCTCCAAACCACAGACAGCTCCAGCCCATTGCCCTCAGAGTCGCACCTCAAGACACTAACTCCAACCCTCTCCCCCTTTCAATTAAAAGACTGACCAGCAATCAGTCCCAAAACAACAATGACTCCCGAGCCCCTTCTTCTTCTTCTTCTTCTTCTTCTTCTTCTTCCTCCTCTGTCACCAGCGCGTTTGCATCCTCAGCTCAGACCTCAATTCCAGCTGCCACCGTTCAGCCTCAGCCTCCTCCTCTAGTGGCCGCTCCGCAGCGTCGGACCTCATTCCCACAAGTACAGAACCAGCGTCCACCTCCTCCTCCACCTCTGGTTCTCCCCAAACTGCCCCAGAACCCCCCAGCCTCCCTCCAGAGGCTATCCCTGCACTCGGTCCAGGCTTTGGCCGTCCAGTCGGGACGGGTGATGCTGACGGAGCAGGAGCTGCCTGTAGCGGAGGCTCTTGTCCAGATGCCCTACCAGAACCTCCCACCTCCTCAGACGGTGGCTGTTGATCTGAAAGTGCATCCGGTCAGACGCAGTGAAACTCCATCGGTGAGTGTGCTGCAGTTCAGCCTTGTAAGCATGGCTTGTTCTCACTGCGTGTCATTTTAACCAAGGGTTTGTCGTGCTCTGAATTTCAGTCGGGGCAAACGTGCAAAGTGAACGGACTGATTGCTGAGGGGAGGAAAGAGGAACGTCCCCACAGTCCACAGAGAGACAGGACCCCAAAACCTCTCAGTGGGCCTCCTAAACAGAACGGTTCAGGTAAAACATGATAGTGAAATAGAAAAGAGAAGCCAGGACGATCAAACCCTTTCTAACCCTTTGAACTCCATAAAGCTAGCTCAGAAAATCAGGACTTATTGTGAAAAGCACCACTTGAATGAACCTTAAAATGAAATAGGAGCCCCAGTTAACTTTAATGCAAGACAGTAACATCATTTTGAGAAACTGTAACTAGATTACATGCCATAAACTGGGTTGGGTCAGATTAATGAATTCAAATTACAAGGCATTATTTGTAATTGTAATAACATCAATTATTGTATCACAAAAAATGTAAACCAATGTAAATAATTTTGGATCACTTAAAAAAAACAAGTGGTGACCGCTGTGCTGTCAACATGCGAGGAAATAGTACGTTTCAGTCAGATTGGTTCAGCCTGAGGGGAAGCTGTAATCTTATTTTCAGCTCTGTTATCTTTCCTACCTCCTTTACTTTCAGCAGTGATGGGCTCATCCTCCATCATATCCAGTCACTCGGTGATCAGGTCACCAGTGGTGGAAGAGCCGTCCCAGCTCACCACAACCAGCAGCAACAACAGCAGCAACCCTCCTCCTCCGTCTCCTCCTCTACCTCCTCCCATCATGCCTGCAGCAGTACGAGGCCCCAGTCAGCCCCCCTCATCTCCAGCCAGCGTCCCAGGGAGCCCCGAGAGGATACTCACCACACACGTCCTTACACACCTCGTAGAGGGCTTCGTTATCCGGGAGGGCCTGGAGCCATTCCCGGTAAGTTTGAGCTGGACCTTCCACCCACAACACTTGGCAAACATATCTTGTTTTGTTTTTTTTAGAGAGACCCCATGATGGAAAAATTTCATATTGTGGGTTTCATCTCTTTAATATTAGTTAAATCATTGTAACCTGATGATAAATACACACTATCTGTATCTACACAGAACTCTTTCCATGCCAGCGTGTGAGATTTGACCTCTTTTGCAGGTGGTGCCCTCATCATTGTTAGCCGACCAGCAGGCTTCACTTCCTGAATGTCAGGAGATACAAACCAACGGGGACGCAGCTGCAGAGGACAGTCCGCTGGATGCTGACCAGTCGGATTCGACTGACTCGGAGATGGAAAACGACGGCCCTGCAGCAGATGGTGAGGTGACGTGTGTTTGCGTGGGTGCGTGTGTATATGTGTGTGTGCATGCACACGTGTGACTAACAGCTGGTCCTGTGAAGTTGCAGAGCTGGGGGAGAGCGTGGCAGACATGCTGCAGTGTGAGTTCTGTGGCAGCAGAGGTTACGCTCACACGTTCCTGCGCTCCAAACGCTTCTGCTCCATGACGTGCGTCAGAAGGTAAATAAATCACTCACACATCGAGACGTGACCGCCTCATTTCTGGTTCGCTTAGTTAACATAAGGGACATCAATAATCAGTCTGGCTGTCTGAAATAATGTCAGTCCAGTTACTAAAAATTTACAATTGCTTTATAGTTAAATTGCTGTACAGGACTGGTTGTGTATATATATATACGTATGTATATATATATATATATATAATATCAAATTCCATGAAAAGCCAAGCATAGATCATATTCATACAGTACAGAATTCACAAAACCCCAAAATAAAGCCCAAAAAAGCATCAGAATCCAGAAGGCTTTATACAGGATTGATTGAAATCACAATAAAGTGCCCCTGAATGAAGCTACCCGGAGCTCAATAAAATATCCTTCCTTCTATGAATAAAGATAAAACATAATCAGCATTTTGTGGTATTTCCTTTACCACACAAGATACGTAAGAGAAAGGAGATGTTTGTCACAGCGGTGGTGCAACAAGGCTTCTGACATCTGGAATCCATCGAGTTCCGTTCAGGCTATTAGTAAAAGTCTTGCGTGTGTGATGACTCCCCGGTTTTTCCATCCAGGCATCAAAGAGAGGACGGCCTCAGTCCAGACGCACGCTATCAGCTCAAAGACAAATGGCCTGCCTGCCTTACACAAATGTGACTCTCTGCAGCGGGCTTCATTAAATCTTCTATGATATTCTGTCTGTGTTTAGGTTCAGTGTGAGTTGCACCAAGCGTATCACCATGCTGAGGGCCGGTCGCTGGGGTCACAGGCCTGCGGGCAGGAGAGGTCGACCCCCCAGCAGAGTCAACGGAGCCTCCAGAGAACATTTTCGGAGACAGGTCAGTTAATATCACTGACCTGCTGCAAATATCAAAATGCCGGGGTGCTGCAGGGATCGCTGGTCCCACGAGACAAGCTGCTCCCTGGGGAACAACGGCTGCATCTGACAGGAGCAGAGCAGTGAAGGAGAATCCGGGCTTAAAACACGGTTTCAGGATTTGTGTTGTTGCAAAAAGACAGAATGCCCTTCAGTTCTTTGTTCAGAGTTGTTTTTTCGTTGTTTCATTTGAGTCAATTAAGTTCAGTTCAGTCCTGAAACCCAGAAGAAAAAATAGGAAATAGGAATAGAAGAAAGACTGAGCAACACGTGACAGAATATTTTTTTTCTGCTTTTTGTATCATAAAACATTTTTTTTTTTCAATTCTTTACATGGTCCCACCCCCAAGTCGGAAACAACTTGTCTATAACTTAAAGAACCACCCAAAAATGAGAGTTCAGTCGTTATCTACTCGGCATCACACCAATGAAAAAAGACAAACAACTGTAACATGGCTCCATACAGCTTGTCCGGCGCAATCCAAGTGTCCATTTACTTCAGTTGTTTAGAAGAATGCTTTTTTTTTTTTTTTTTTTTGCTGTGAACCTCCAGAAATGTTTTGTGGACCACAGTAAACCACATGACATTCCATTGGCATGAGGGGGAGTAGATGATGACTGACTTCCCACTTTTTGGGTGAATTCAAACTTGGAAAGCAAGTTTGTAGACAACTGTGAAAATAAAAGCATTGTTCTTCCCGCTTCGCCGACTTGAAAGTTAATCTGAATCAAACTGTATTTGTATCTACAGAGTGACATTAAGTAACTCTTTTACTGCCACTGCCAGTCACGTGTATTTGTATAATTTTTTATAGATAGACATAAAAAGTGCTTTGGAAAAAAAAACACAACAGAATGAAACAATGAAATAAAGTATTGGAGGCTTAAGGCTCTATGGAACACCAAGCATAAATTCAAATAAATCAAAACTATATTCACTCACTATAGGTGAACAAAAACAATGACAAGATGACAAAGGCTGATACCTGGTTGACCCTCGCTGTAGGTGGTCAGCACTGAGTCAGTACAGTATTTATCTGATGGTCTTTGTGCTCCACAGGCGCGTGGGTCGTTCGGCTTGGAGGAGGCCCAGGAAGACCAGGAGGAAGAGGAGGACGATGAGCCTCCTGTCCCCATGACAACCAGGCTCCGTAAACAGGCTGAGAGAGTGCGAGAGAGGGAGCAGGAGAGGGAGGAGGAGGAGAGGGAGCAGGAGAGGGAGGAGGAAAGGGAGGAGGAGGAGGAGGAGGGGGAGGAGGAGCAGGCGATGACAGAAACAATCACTGTCTCTGACGGAGAAGAAGACGACAGCTGTCCGTCTCAGTGGAACGTAGAACAAGTGTTTTCCTACATCAACTCCCTGCCAGGTACCGTCTCCGGCCTTTGAGGTCACACATCTTATCACAAACAAAACACCAACAATAGACGAGGAATTAAAAAGTGTTGGGCTGTTTCTTACAATTACAGTTTTATCTGTGTAGGGAGCAGACTTTTACGTTCTCCTTTCTTTTTCACGGGCTGCTCGCTGTTTCTAGCTTTTCTTTGACATATACTGGAAACACTTTTCTGCCACTGCCTTCGAGGACAAACAGTGAATCACCTCCTGTGCATCAAATTAATGCTGCCAGATGTTCAAGACAGCAGCGTTAGCTTTGATTAAACTGCCCCATAAAATCCCGAGCAGGCCCGTTTTTCACATAGTAACACAACGACAGTAACTGTTGTGTAAAGGGGCACCATGTTATTCTGGAGAAGAAATTCTAAGTCCGAGTGTAATATCGACATTATTAGTGAGAAAAAAAATACAAACTCAGAAATATGTATTTTTATCCATAACTGTTCTCAGAGGAAAACAAGGTCCCCGGAACACTGTTTGAAGCTAGAAAGGTGGCAGGGTCCGCCACGTATAAACAACGTAAAACAGTGTGAACCTGTGTTGTTCTTTAAGGTTGCGTTTATTCAGTCCTGAAAACAAAGAGAGTTTGTTTATGTTGAAAAAACAAATATTTCACTTGTGATTAAAATTTCCTCCCTAAAAACCACATGGTGCACCTTTAAACGTAGTCACACACAGGTATGAGCTAACCGTCCTCTCCTCCCTCCAGGTGGTCAGGACGTAGCCGAAGCGTTTCGCTCCCAGGAAATCGACGGGCAGGCTCTGCTGCTCCTGACAGAGGACCACCTGGTCAGCACCATGAACCTTAAACTGGGACCTGCACTGAAACTCTGCGCCCACATTAACTCTCTGAAAGACGCATAAACAGTTCACATTCCTGCTCTCAAAGAATGGATTTGTGCTGATCCGGATCAGGATGAAGCACCGTCCATCTTTTAAGTTCTCTCACCTGGACTTGGACTCATACAAAGAGCGGCTCGTGAATGCACAGCCCGACGTTTTTTGTTTTTTTTTCTTCTTCTTTTTTTCTTGACACCACTGCCGGAGATTTCACTCCTGACGCCTCCAGCTGTTCCAGCTGTTAGTCCACACACTGTCTGAGCTGACTTCAACACACAGACGATCAGCTCTCTCTGTCTCCTCTCATTATCCCATCGTAGTGATTGTAGCAGTTTGAGTCCGGTTATCCATTTGTTTCAAAATGGTTTTAAAAAGTCCTTTGTATCATTTGTAAACAAACAAACAAACAAAAAAAAAAGACTTTAAAGTCACACATAATTGTATAATCTCAAAGTTTACAAAAACAGAATATGACCTGCTATCTTTCAGATGACATTTGATACACTTATCAGCAAACACACAGCTGTTTGACTTCTGGAAACAAACAGATGACAAGGTTGTTATTTATGAATTATTTATTATTGCCATGGTTAATATACAAATAAAAATGTGAAAATATTGTGCACCGTTTTGTGGTTTTCAGCATCAGACTCGAGACTCTATCTCTGTCTCTCACTAACATACACAGACGGACAAACTGATTTTTGAGAGCATGAAGACAAGTGTGTCCTGCTGTGTCAAAATCTACCTTTCAGAAGTAAGAGTGATCGTATAACCTGTCCGTTTGTTTGCTTGCTGGTCGGTTTGTCAGCAGGACACAAAAAAAAATATTAAACAAAATTCCACAAAACTTGGATGGAGCCCAAGGAACGGATTCATTTGCTTTAAAACTGTGAGACATGGTGTTTTCCAACATTTTCGTTAATCCTTGATGGAAAAAAATCAGGTGCGTCTCCGGGGCTGGTATCGATGAGTGAGTTTAAATCGAAGGAGATAAATCAGAATCCAAATCCGAATCAGAAACAGATTTATTGCCAAGAAGGGTTTTACACCAATGAGGCATTTGTCTCGGTGAAGAAGGTGCATTGAGACAATAAACAATAAATAAACAGTGACTATTATATATAAATATACAATATAAACTAACAGAGACATAAGTATGGGATGATGATGTGATACAGCAACTCTTCAGTTCACTTATTTAGAAAATATGTTATTGATATTTCTTGGCCGGTGATTGTGGGATTCAAACTGAAGCTTCTGAAACTCTAACATGTGAGTGAGGCGCCACCAGAGGGCAGCTGTTACACAGATACTGAGAACTGCGTCTCCCTCTGCTGCTGGCAACAGTCCAACAGCTGACCACTGTGGATGTGACAGTTCACTGTGTAAGTTATTATTGTGTAAGCGGTTTGTGTGCAGCGTTAACATTCCCTCCCTTTTCTAATCAACAAATCTGCAAATCAAAAACAGATTGTGTGAAAATATTGGAGGAAGTTTTGGGACCATAGAAAAAATTAGTTAAAAAAAAAAAATGCCTAAAACTTTGACTCCAAATAATTTTATTGTACATTTTCCATCTAATTATATTGTGAAGGTTCAATGTATGTCTGTACATTTACTTTATTTGTGATTTATTACAAGAAAGCATTATTTCTATGATAAACACTTAGCATTAAATGTAATAATTGAGAAACAAAATGTATGCACAAATCTGTATTAATCTAATTTAAACTTTTAAAAAATGACGTATTCACATTGACATATTTTTTAGAAATGCCACACTACTAAACTGCACTTCATACGTTACGTTAATAAAACCATCGGAGCAAAACCTTCTAGAAGTACCAAAGGTAAAGGTAACTTTACCGAAGGTAAAGGTAAATATCCTATGTGAGTGTTATACATGATATTATTTGATTATTTTAATTGATATATGAATGTCTAAGCAGCATTCCACCACTGTCGCTGGTTGAAGGGGCTAATTCAAAATATTTTAAATAATTTGGCTAGTTTAATCTGTGACATCATTATTTTGTCACAATATGTTCAGTTTGTATCATCTTAATCAGATGTCAAATAAATGTAGCGGAGTAAAAAAATTAAATATTTCCCTTTGAAATGCAGTAAACAGTAGCATCAAATAGAAATACTCAAATACCAGTGGCCTAAGATTGTACACATGTGCAGTAGCTGTAGTAAATGTAATCAATTACTTTCCACAAATGGGGGAAAACAAGGTCTAACTGACAAACAGAATCATGTCAGAGCGGTAAATGTAAATTGTGCAGCCATGAAGAACTACGATCACGACCATCATCGTCACAGTCCTCACATATTTGATAAGATGCTCTCTGCTTGGTGACAGTGTGCTATAACACTCACATTCATACAATGACAACCCGAGAGCACGACTCGGCAACAGTGATAACTTTATTTATTTGAGACGAGCCCAGACATTTCATCTTTGCACCTCTTCCTACACGTAAGAGACAGATTAAAATATATTTTGGGACACCGCGATAACCATTCAAGTGCAAACAATACAATGGTACATTTCTCTACTCAAAAATACTACTGACTATACAATAATAACAAAAATAATAATAACAATAATAATACACTTACTATGCTCTACATGGGGAATGTGTTGGCTGGATGTGAGACGGACTGATGGAATGTTTCAGTGTGCAGAGATGGTCAGAATGACAAGAGTTACAGTTTACGGACAAAGGTTCCATGCACACTATATTTGGTTTACAAGGCTACTGTGCAAAAGTTGTTGCGTTTAAGACATTGAGCAGCATCAACGTGATAGAAATGTCATTAAAGAGGAATTCTGGTATTTTTAATCCTGGCCCTGATGTGTACATGTTTGAGCCACACTTCTCCACGAATGAGACTTCCTGGTGGCAAAATCAGATCTTATTTATGTGGCAACGTCGGCCTGAGTGACGAGGACAAGCACTTGTCCTAGTGGGTGTAACTGAGGGTAGGTCAGTCACCACAGCTACGTCTACTGAGGTGATTCAAAAATTCTTGGTAAGTATGAATCATTTACTTCCTCAAACATGTTAGTATCGGGTCAAGTTTTAAAATTACCGGAGTACTCCTTTAACTCGATGACAAATGAGCGCTCGCAGAGGCAATACGGTCGATCAGTTTACAGGCACTGCAAAAATAATTCTATACATTCTGAATCTGGTAACGCTTTATTTCACGGGTCTGTAATTCAAGATTAAAAGTAATCTCCTCAGAGGTTTCCTGAATATAATACAAAAAGGACAACTAAATCCTGATGGGTCACAAATGTTCCAACTTTTAAAAAAGGGATCCACGCAACAAAAAGATCCAAATTGAAGATAAGTCCTTCAAACAAGATGTTTTTGGTTTGCTGATCTCTTTATTTCAACTCTGCCAGGTTTCCTGGAAAGAACCTAGATTTTTTTGGTACAAATGATAGATAAAGCAGAGTGATCGACGGGCACTGTGCATCTCCTAAATGCTTAACTAGCACAATCTTAAGACTTTTAGTCAGGGGATGGCTGGTGAGGTCATTTGTAAATTATAAAATGGTATTAATAATAATATTTTATTCACAGACCTGTAAAACAAAGCTTTTCTATGCTGAGGCTTTACATTTATTGCATGTTTTTTTTTTTTATTGTCACCACTCTGTTCCAACATATGAGAGAATTTAAATATCAGCTGCAATTGAATCTGAAACGTATCTGGATAAATAAATACCGCTGAACTCTACACTAAACTGTTTACTGTGAAGCTTTCTCACAAGACTGGCCAATAACCTGAGGAAAATGAGCCGACATCTACGTCTTTTACAGCACTGGGAATTTAAGATGTAATAAGGAAACTAAGAAGAATAAATGAACGTATTTTTTCAACTGCCAAACTGACAACTGCAACAAAAAGCCGATAACGTTTGCAAATATTTGTGTTAAGTACGATGCAAAAAGACGGTCAAAAAAACCAAAAAAAAAACAGAACTTAAAATATCTAAAATTATAAATAAATGTATAAAACACAGGAATTAGCTTTTTCAGGGGGGAATGGGTTCTTTGTATTGCCTCTCTGCTTCCGTCTCCTTCTCTCAAGCATGTTATAAAATGGTGGAACATTTTTCCCGATGGGCAGCAGCAGCGTAGCTTATGATGACGACTGACCCACTCATACTCCACTGTGTCAGACACATGCAGAGAAGACGGGCAGGAGGTTACTTGAGATGGAAAAGTGTCATTGCGTCATTGCTGAGCGTCAGCCCGGCTCAAGGCGTACTGCCCACGCCGAGGCCGTCCCTCTCTGCAGATATGGATTTGACCAGCTCCTCCACCCAGCGGACCTCAGAGGCCACCTGCTCAGCCAGGACGTCGTAGCGGTTTTCCAGGCGCCCGAACTTGCGCTTGAGGATGTTGGCCGCCTGCATGGTGAGCCGGGTCTCTTCCTGGCTCTTCTTGCGCTGGGTTTGGGTGCGCTGCAGCTCCTGGCGGATGTGGCTCAGGTCGCTGGAGATGCTCTGGTTCTCCTCCTTGTACCAGCCCTCCTTCTCTTCGTAAATGGACAACAGCGCCGCCACGTCCTCCCGGCACGAGCGCTGATTGCGCTCCAGATCCCTCAGGCCTTCCTCTGCTGCCGAGATCTCCTCGAGGACCTGGGAGAAGCGCTCAAAGTTGACGTAAGTGTTGTTGGGCGGCATGCTGGAGTGGGATTTGATCGTGTACTCCTTCAGACGAGTGGTCTTCAGGCGTCGGCGCTCAGTCTTGTGGTCTCTCTCCTCTGGGCGGACGTTTCGCCTCTTGATCACCTGGAGAGAGAAAAATGAAGAGGTCTGAAATAAGGATGTGTTTGATTTGTAATCATGACAACAAATAAACCAGTGACGAGGCAGTAATAGTCCTAACCACAGCTTTACATTACATGGGCACTGAGACAGTGAAGATGTCACGAAGAGATGGTTACAGACACAGATCCTTCTCCAAAGGGAGGTTAGATACACTTTCTTGAAACCCTCATTCCTGATGTGATGAATGTAGAGTTTTTCTTTTTACTTTTTCTTATGATTTGAATACAATCTGTGCTTTGTTTTTCATTACTTTTTAATGTTTCAGTTACATATATCAAGAGACTGAGAAGGTTATGGCTGATGATTGCTATGATTACCTCACCTGTATGTACTGATTGTGAAATTTCCAGAGCAAATAGAAAAAATGCGTCTTGCCTGAAACATCCATGGTGAAATATTGAGTTGTCTAGTTGGAGACCTGTCCTGGTCTTTCTAATCATCTACTACATTGAGGAACCAGCATCCAGTACTTAAGTCTAAAAGTGAATTAAGTGCATTGCATTTCTTCTGAAATAAGGATGTTAATATGATAACATCCCCCAGCTAATATTGGATTTTAGAGGTATATAACACTGAAAGTTTTAAACATAGTATTTTTTTCACATAAATAAACATTTTTGACACAGCTTTCTACACTATATAATGAACAACAGTTTTTTTTAGACACCCTGAACATTTCTTTGGAATGGCTATAATAAAATTTCTTGTTACTTATTGGCCAACATATACACTGATAGGATATACTGGCAAGTATATTGGAAGTTAATATCTGCTGAATATATCTGTCTGGCTGTATTTCATCAGAGAAAGACCAAATGTGAATAGCTTTACTGAGTAGGTCAAAATTAATATGTAGAACTTTTCAAAACGACACTTAAAATGCTTTCCAACTGACAGGATAGTTTTAAGAAAAGACAAGAGATCTCATATTTAGAGGGAAACAATTTCAAAGATTATGAGCAAGACAGCTATAATGACTAATCTTCACTTTCAGTCTGGCACAGCCAACATTCAGTAAACACAATCTTCAGCTCATCAGCTGGGCACCTCACTGTGAACGCTGCACTGCATCCGCAGAAATGAATGCTAAATGAAACACTCACCTTGATCCAGGGGTGTTCAAGACTGTCATCGATCGTCATTCTCTTCCTGCAATAGAATAAAATCCACCAGTAAGACAATGACACTTAATATTTCTTCACAACAGACATTACTCCTCTTTACTTTTGTCACAGAATCTGGAAAAGTTCCTACTTGGGATCTTTGACCAGCAGACGGCGTATGAAGTCCTTGGCCAGCTCGCTGGTATTGCTGAAATACTCCTCATCAAAGTCGTAGTTAACAGCTGAGATGTTTGTCAGGGTCTCCTGCTTGGTCTCTCCCAGAAACGGTGACGCTCCACTCAACCTACAGGAACACAGACGATTAGATAAAAGGCTTTATAAAACACATGCAAGAGGAGCAAAGTGATTTATGTTTCTACAGATCCAAACAGCCATTTGTGATGGGAACCGTTACTCACAGAATGTATGTGATGACCCCGATGCTCCTGCACAGAAGAGAAGAACCAGACATGAATAAAAACTGTCACACAGGTCAGTAAAAAGCTTCAGAGGACAAAAAAAAAAACCACATGTTGACATCTTACCACATGTCCGCCTCCAGCCCCAGTGGCTCATAGTTGACTATTTCAGGCGCTGTAAAGCACAGAGGAATGAGCACTTTAATTCAAAGCAGATGTGGAGATCTGAAACACACTCATCATCCACTTACAAGGTTTAGCTTACTTGCCAGCGTGGGCACACACCAGCACACATTTTACCTCATTGAACTAAGCAGAGTGAAACACGATCTCACCAACAAACTCTGGTGTTCCAAAAATGTTCTTGAACTCATTTCCCGCTTTAATCTGATGAGCGATCCCAAAATCGATCAGCTTGATCCGGGGGTTGGGGACGTTCTTGTCCAGCAGCATGATATTCTCAGGCTGAAAGATACAGAGAAGGACAAAGGCTGAACATTAGTGAGAGAATGAGGTCATTGTATATACTACACATGTAAACAGTGAGCTAGGAAAGAAACACTGTAAGTTACCAGGACATCAGTTCATCTTGTATTGGGCCAGCAGCTCACAGATGGAAAAAGTTAAATACTAATGTATATATCATAGTGGAGGGAAAAGCAGATACCACAACATTTTGTGGATTATATATGATACAGTGATTCTATACAAGTGTGTAATTATCGTTATATTGCTGACGTATTATTTTGAGACTTAGTTTACTTATTATTTTCATTCTTTTTAAAATTTTTAGTGAAGTTCACAACAACACCAACACGGTTATATCAGATTATGCTCGTGTCGACAGCCTCCCCCATCCTTCAAATGGAAAAACCTCTATAGATACTTCAAGTTACGAAATTTCTCACTGACACGTCAACTATGACTGCTGGCCCAGAGCCTCACAAACAAGCTGTCTTAACCAAACAGACTGCTGACCTTGAGGTCAAAGTGAGCGATGCGTTTGGAGTGCAGATACTGAACGCCGTCCAGGATCTGCTTCAAGAACTGTGTGGCTTCCTCCTCTGTCAGAGACTCCTTCTCAGCCAGGAAGTCAAACAGCTCCCCTCCAGACACCAGCTCCAGGATCAGGATCACATCCGTCTTGTTTTCAAAGATGTCGTGCAGCGTGATGATGTTGCTGTGTTGGATCTCCCGCAGGATGTTGACCTCCCGCTCGATCTCCTCGCGACTCACTCCTCTCCGGCTGGACGACAGCCGCCGCTTCTTGATGAACTTGGCTGCGTACTCAACACTCGTGCTCTTCTCCTTACACTTACGAACAATGGCAAACTGTCCACTGCAGGGAGAAGAGAAAGCAAAGGGAGGTTAAAAATATTAGGATAAGATACACCTGCCTTCCTTTTTGTGATCACTTCCAAGTTCATGTTATCATAAAGGTGTCATTGTTACCTTCCAGCCAGAGTAGATGAATACATACATACACATACATAAATATATATACATATCAAGAGTAAACTTTACACAATACTTCAGGTTGTGATTTACAACATTTTTTGGCTTGTGCCACTTAAAATGAAGCAATCTCTTCTTGTGACCCTCAACACAGATTATAGCCTCGATGTTGTCATGTAAATAAATAACATTGCTGACAAGACAATAAAACCAATGTGCAGATGCGGAGAACGAATTACATAATGCATGACGTACAGAGGACTAAATGTTCCCACATTTAATGGTCGCATACCTTTCCTTCTCATCACACACACACACACACACACGCACACACACAGTGCCCTCTCCTTTAGAGCCTCTACACCACAGCAGAGGTGGAAAGGCACATTGAGAGGCAGTGATGTCACACTTTTGCTGCATTACTGCAGAAAAACAGCTCATGTAAAGAAAGTTGAGTTTGAACTTTAAAATGTGATGACTCGTCCACAAACTCAAGCACAATGTAAAAAAAAAAAAAAAAAAAAGGTATTTGGTATGCTGCTGAAGGGCTCATACCTGGCACCGAAATGCATTTCAAGCCCTCCTCATGTAACTATGTGTGATCTGATCGCATTTCACGGCCACATGTGGTTTTATTAGTGAGAAACTACAAGCACTGCATTTGTGCTCTGCCGTGCAGCTTTAAATGAGAACCGCAGCAGTGTTCTGATCCCTTGCTTTAAACATCGTACCTGAATTATTTCACTATGCATATGCTACCTACTAACTGCATAGTTTTTTCAATGTCAGCAGTCAGCAGGCAGACATTTGTATTTACAACGCTACCTGTGCGAAAACACGAATCTCTGATGGCCTTCAAACAGGGCATAAATTAACAGGCCCTAAGCTTTAGATCACCACAACACACTTGTATTTGGAGATGTCCTCCACACAAGACACATGTTAAAATCCAGTGTGAATAGTATATTTTGTATAACCGACTGATGTTTTTAGATATGTGTCTTGTCAGAGAAAGAAAAGACAATAACCTACCTGCCGAGCTCCTCTCCCATCTCATAATACATCTCAACATCCTCTTGCCTGAAGCCAGCCATGGTGTGCCGACTCACGATGGTAGGAAAAATGCCTTAAGAATCACTGCAGTGGGAAAGAAAAGAGAAAGGTATAAACACAGTACACAGTGGCAGTGAGTGGTCGTAGTCATGACAGAGCCAAGTGATCAAAACAAAGCCATGTTAGTAGATCTAAATTGTTACAAAAGTCTTAGTTATGAGCCACAGGCGATCATATCCTGATTAACCTCCGAGTACCTTGGTTACTTTCCTCCTTATTTGGCCCGAGTCAACACAGCTTCAGTTTTCACAGACTTTCTGGCTGATGTCAGACCTCTGCATACCAGTCCTACTGACATCATCTCCTGCCTCGACCACATATCTCTAACTCTATTAAAGGGACTGGGATCCAGCCAAACTAGCATGTATTTGTCTCATTTAAGCCCCGTTTAATGCAACTGGCATGTAAAAAAAACAAACAAAAAACACGGTATAATTAAACTATGTGTTGTAGCTTATAACATGTGTTAGACACTGTTAAGGATGCTGTCTTTACATTACAAGCAGGCAGCAGAGACGTCTTTTTTCCGCAGGCGAAAACGTCATGAAGGTCGAGCTTATAGCCACTAGCACTAAATAAAATGAGTGCCACAAGTACAAGACAGTAAATTATTCAAGATAACAGCAATGCAATAACATTAAAAAGAAGAAATGAAAGTAATCCCGGCGACAGAAGGCAGCTAGCTTAGCTGGTTAACAAGCTAACGTTAAGGTCCTGTATAAACGCCGGCTTTCTCTGACTGTGAAAGTGTTACCTCAGTGAGGAAATCTTTCGGTTAATAACATTTACATACCGATAGAAAAGTGTATATTTAGCTATTTAAAGTGTGAAGACATTGCTACAGCGTATACTTACAGTACGGTTGGCTACGACTGCTGCATTCCGCCTCAAAAGTAGTTGTGTGTAAAATTCCCAGACTGACCCGTGTCAAGGTAGCACCGGTGGAACACGCAGACAACTTCCGGTAATCTCCTTAGAAATAAAAGCACAACCACCTGACTGGTTACATGAGCTTCAGGGTGAGCCACTGAAGTGCTTTTTATTGGTGTGCTTTAATACTAAATATACTATACTATATATGTTTAAGGAACTTGTTGTGGTATCTACACATTTCTTTTAAAAATGACTCTCAAAGAACTTGAATCTTGCATACTTACCATTTAGGATGCCAAGACAATTTCTTTCTGGGGTTCACGTTTTTCTTTCTTTCTTTCTTTTTTTTTTTCACTCAATCATACACAAATTACCTTTTTGTTTTTCCCTCCTAAGCTTGGTCTGACTTGTTTTTTTTTCTAATAATCCTTCCTAGAATTACACTGGTGTGGAAACATTTTTGAATCCGCAATTAGAACATCAAGTATAATTGTTTAATTTAAACAATTAATGAACATTTAAAGAATAAAAGTATTGAATAGAATAACAAATGTAAAATGAAAGAGAATATAATATAAATGATAAAGAAGATTAAGAAATATGGGGGGGGTTGAAGGTTTTTGGGGTTGCATTGCATAGCATAGAAACATTTGGACAAGAGCTGATATCAATACTCAGCAGGGAAAAATTATAAAATCACTTTGACAAAAATTTTTGTGATGATTATTCACAGTCAAACAATAGCATTTATTGTCGCACGTGACATGACTGCTCTGAAAAGTAAACTTTTTATTTTCATTTAAGGATTGTTAATCAAATTGTTGTTGATTATTATAAATTACCCAAGCATCTTCGTCCATTTTAGCACACATTGGACAACATATACGCTAATGCGGGTATATCTGTGGCAGGCAAATATCAGCTGATGATACTGGCCCAGGCCAAATTTGCTAAATGGGACACACAACAAACTCACCACTTTTATTGTGAAGGCAGAATTCGATGAAGTTCCGGCGATGTTGATGCAGGTGAATATCCGGCAGCAGGACGAACATATGGAATGACATCATGCCGAGTGAATCAACCTGCTGCAGTACGTCAGTGAATAACAGGATCGAGCACGCAGAGATAAAACTGAGGTCATGCAAACAACACTGGTAACCTAGTAGCAATAATGAATACACACTAATCACTTTTTGTTCTTACACAGTAAGTGTGGTTATGGTACTAGATTTGGATGAATAACCTCACAATCTCGAAGGAAAAGTTTTAATAAATTATTTTGAAAAAAAAAAAGTATAATAACACTTTAGCTTTGTAGCTTTTATGATATTCATTACCATTTAAAATGTATTAATGCCAGTTCAACCCTATCAAACATTGATGCACCATTCTTCTTGATGCTATTTTTAAAAATAATATAATTTACACTGAAATCAAACAGGAACAGAAATTAAGCAGAACGCCCATCAAGTCACTATCCACATGTTTATTTAATAAGATTTTCTAACCTTAAGAATACAAGGTAAGCAGGAGAAGATAATTAGCAGTTACACTGCTATCCTGTAAACTATACTTAGGGAAAATACAGAGTTAGGAATGGAACGCATGCTGCCACCTTACCAGCCTTATTAGCTCAAGTCTGACTTCAGAAGTGCATGTCATGAGTTTCAGGCAACAAACGTGTTGATGTTTTGTGTGTGTGTGTGTGTGTGTGTGTGTGTGTGTGTGTGTGTGTGTTGTGTTGTGTGTTTTTTTTTTAACTTAATGGGGACTTTGTTGCAACATTGTTCTAGAGCTCTTTATTTATTCATTCATTACCTTTTTTTATTATTTGTTGAGGGACCATGTGCAATATTAAACATAAATGTTGCCTTATAATGCATTGTATCAGATTAAGAACTTCACAGCGTTTAAAAACAGTAGAAGACCAAAATCCTCCATTTATTGAAAAATACAGTTACAAATTTACAAAAAACAAGATAAAATAAACTTTTGAAACTTACACAGAAAAATATCAAAATGTAAGAATTCATATGATAATATGTTTTAAATATGAACCGAAAAAGCATTATTTATTTATTTGAGTTATTACTGGCTACTTGTACAATTTATATTGATCATTTCAGACGTTTAAAATGAAAACATATTACATTTTGATGGAAACCTTCAGTATCATGCTTTTAAGTTAAGTTAAAAAGCCCAAAATCCCAACATCACATTATGTCACCATGTCACACATTTGTATAATTTCTACCTGGTTGCTAGTTTGGCATGTAGGAATTGATTTAGCACAGCAGCTTTGGCGCTGGCTCAGGTGTGTCTGAGCTGACCAATCAGAGTGGACTGGGTATTCCAGAGGAGGTGCTACTGAGGGGGAATACAGATCTTAAGCACTGGACAGTATGGTGTTGATGAAAAACTGATGTGTTTTGAGAATTAAAGCCAGTTAACCTATTCTAGTAGTAAACCCAACATGAAATAATAAAGTTGAAAATGAGCATAATACTGTATGTCTCCTTTAGCAAGCTTAGTATATAACCACACCTGCATTATTTTAACATAATTCATTAAACCATACTAACAATGTTTTGTTATCCTGTTTTAAGGCTTTCACAGATTTTAAAGGGCTTTGTCTTTTTGACTGACTTCGACTTTGATCAATCAGGGACGTAGCCACTCGCTCGTGACGACCACAGCCAATTAAAACTCCCGCAGCGGTAAAGGGGGCGTGGTCGGTGAGAACAGCTGGTGGGGGCTAGTGTGAGGCGCTGGAGCCGAGTGGTTGGTTGGTCGATGGGGGAAACAACAACAAGCTAGGCATCATGAGGGTCCCTGAAACACTGTTCTGGGCCGCTTTTCTCATCCAAAAGGTGAGAGAGACCGAGTGTATTTCTTCAAAAACTGTTTCTCTGCGCGTGTACGGCGCACGGCGGCACGTGGCCGACACGGACAGACTGTATTTTCCTTACTGACGGGGTTCTGGGATTATTAGCTTGGATGCTATGACTGTTAGCTTGCGGAGATCACCGTGGGCCCTGGAAACCCACACAACACTCACCTTTTCCCCGTAACGTTAACCTCGGAGGATTATTTCTGCTTCACCGCAATGCTGAAACCGACTCAAGGTTCACGACAGACCGCGTTTTGATAGGGACTGACAGACCAGATGCGTCTGGAAATGTTGGCTAACAACTTACACCATGCTACAGTTATAAACGTGTGGTAACGCGTCTCAGATTTTAGACTTGAGGGCAAAATATTCGCCTGCTCATCATAATGTCACCTGGTAAAATATTTAAACGAACAGTACTTTGACCCGCTGAGTGAAAGTATAACTAATGCCGACCGGTAGTTCTTTTTCTCAGCTGACTGGTGACTGTTTTTACGAATAGAAAAAGTGTTTTAATTCAGGTACTTATTAGCATCATGATGACTGTAAGTCAAGGCTCGGATAACAGACGGCCATCTGATAACATCGTCTAGTTTATGAGACTCACCTGGCTGAAACTAACAGCGATTCTTTCCTCAGTGAAATATTCAGCAGATCTTCTTCAAGCTGTTGATTCACCTGTATGGTAGTTTATGTTGTTGCTGCACTGTATTGCTTCATACTGAAACTTGTTCATAATATTTTGTCCATCCCATTTATGTATTTATTTATTGTTATGCATTAATAGCAATCACAACTGCTATTAAATACCAAAATACAGTGTAGTTTTATGGTAGTTTTAATACACAGGCGAAAAACTGTTCCTCTAATTTACAAGTGTGGTTAGTTTTCACCTCTGTTGTTTAGAAATATATATATATGTATATTTAAATATATATGTTCGAATTTTTATTGATTTTTCCTTTCGGTGAAAGAGAAAATAACAAAAACCGATACACACTTTCTGTGGAATGTTCAGCTGTTCATTCCCATTTCCCGCCTCTGTGCCTCCTGAGTTCTTATCCCATGAGTTAACTGTTCTCATATTTTCAGCTATTCATCTGCACTAGTGGTTAGGCCTCATACCATCCTTTCGTGCTAATGGGCCCTTTACAAGCTGCCAGCGAGACTTTCAACATTTCCTCAAAACTGTACAATTTCAGGACAAAGACAGAAACATGTGTGACTGGTCGACACTCAGCGTCTCCCAACATTTCCGAAGTGTAAAATTCTGCCTTTAGTACGTACATTTATTACAGCACATTAACTCAACAAACTCATGAATCTAGAATTGCTGGACTGCTGCCTGTGCGGCCCAGTGTAGAGGAACAGAAGATGGACCGTATGTACTACATTATATCATCAGTGGGCAGGTGCTTTAGTGTTTGCGGTCTGTAGTAAACAAGGCTGCAATGTCCCTGGAGATAAAAAAAAAAAAAATGAAGCCAGAATAAAAATGTGAAGCCAGGGCGTATACTTTTTTTAAAAAGGCGTCAGGTTATAAGTTACATTTTTTACTTGAGCCATCAATCCATAGTTGTTGTATTAGGGTGTATTTATGTGTGTATTATATCTGGTCTTGTTTTCCCTGTTGTGATTTAGATATTTTTTAAGAATCTTGTGTTTTATCATTTTATGTAATGTATTTGTATATCCTAGAACCGAGTTTGAAATACATTTTACTCCCTTTCGATTAGGTATGTAAAATATATATCAGACTGATAAATTAGCTGCGTCCGTTTCAGGAAATTCATATGATTTATTTGTCGGAATCGGTGAAGTTGAAGCTGATATATGGGGCCATTGATGCCCACCTTTGATTCACAACAACCTCACCTTTCTGACCTTCAGGTGTGAATAAACTACAAGTTATGAACTTCTTTTCAAAATTAAAAATTGTGAAATGATGGTTTATCTTATCAGTAGTGGCTGAAGAAAATCTATCTCTTCGATCCCTATGTGGCTTGGTGTGTTTTGTACACCCATGAATAAATGTAATTAAATATGATGATTTTTTTTTTTTTAAACTTGACTATCATTTACATTTACTCTACTCTGTTTGCATCCAAGTATCAGTATTGTCACCATACATTTTTAAGTTGTTACAGGACAGCTCATGCTTGCCCGGAATTGAAGATCAAATCTGTGATAGGAAAATCAAAGTTACAAACATTTGATTGACATGGAGTGACACAGATGTTGCTGTTGTGTTGACAGGTGGTGGGAGAGTTCGGCATGGCCCATTTCAGTGACAAGGGCAAGAGCAAAGGAAAGGATTACTGCATATTCTTCAATTCACAATGGGCACGTCTACCACAGGACCTAAATAAGGCAGTAAGTGAGTAGCAAGTGGTGTAACCAAGGTTTTGTAAGAGGTGATAATGGCGACAAAACGCTTCACAGACACACAGAAAGGTGGGAATGAATTGCGGTAGGAATGTGATCATTGAAATGGGATGCAGAAATCTGATCTCCACTTTAATGCCTGTTAGGAATGTGGCAGCTTCTTTCTGAACAGGTTGGAGATGTTTGAGATCTTTATGACTGATATCAGACTGTAATGAGTCACAGTAATCTACGCTGCTGGAAATGAATGCATGATTTGCAGTTTCTAGGTCATGTGCAAGTTCCATTTTGGGATATAATTGTGTCATTAGAAAAGAAATCCTCTAAAACAGTCAGAGGTTTTTAAAATGCAGAGATAGCCTCATACCTCCATTATCAAGGATCAGACTATGACTGTATTGACTCCGGTCTTTTAGTAGTGACCAGATCCAGCTCATTTTAATTTATTCAAGAGGCACTCTGTCTCTGAAAATAGAAATTAACATGAATTAATGTCATTAGCAAAAAAAAATAAAAAAATGTTTTTTTTAAAAAAATTCATGTTGAGAATTTCTTCCAGCTCCTGGTAACATTCTTGAAATTTTGTCTCAAAGTCACGTCTTCAGATCCATGACCTGACATCATCGGTCCTGTGCTCACCCTCTGACGTCCCGGAGGGAGGCTTCCCAAATCGCATCCCCATGGTGATGAGAGGCAACTGCACTTTTTATGAAAAGGTCCGACTGGCCCAGATAAACGGTGCCAAGGGCCTGCTCATCGTCAGCAAGGACAGACTGGTAACCCTGCTCAGAACTACAAACATCCCAAGGCTGTTTCTTGTAGTCACTGTGCATCAAGACTAATTTGACTGTAACACTTTAGAAAACATAAATACATGTTTCTTTTTTAAAATGTTTTTATAACAGACACCACCAGCAGGAAACAAGACCCAGTATGAGGAGATTGACATTCCTGTGGCACTTCTCAGCTACTCTGATATGCTGGACATAAGCAAGGTGAGACGGCAGATGGTGCAAATAAACAACATACCTGAAGGTTCCTACTTTATAAGTGTTTGTCTTCTTGATCATCTCTAAACATTTTACATCATCAGCAGAGGTGGTTGTATTTATATATAATATATATTGTTTAATATATATATATATTGCGTATATATATAAATCACCTTTGGGAGCAGACAAACAAAAATACAAAATGGATCTTTTAGCCTTTGCCTGACCCTGTGCTGTTTCTTACTCCTGCAGACATTTGGTCAAGGTAGACTGGTCGCCATGTATGCACCCAATGAGCCAGTAGTGGACTACAACATGGTGATCATCTTCTTAATGGCAGTAGGAACAGTCGCCGTTGGAGGCTACTGGGCCGGCAGCAGAGACAGCAAGAAGTAGGTGGACACGATGTAGACATGGACATCTAATGTGGGTTTTTTTTACACATGGTTTCTGTAGGTTTCATCAAGTTAGATTACAGTCTTTTATAGACCTTTTTTATGTCCATACTGGCAAGAAAACCCAATCCTAATGGGCTGTATGCTTATTGGGTCCGGAATTTGGTAATTCTCCAAATGTTTTGTCGAACCATATTTGTTTTTTGTCAGATATTTATAGCTTTTTACAGCAGCTTTCTGTTTTTCCGACTCTTTGACCCTCCGACCCTAATTTGAGCTTCAAACATGTTGCCCATATTTTCCCATAATAGATCAAAATAAAGTTAACAGATACAATTTGTACTTCTGGAAGTATTTTGTTCATGCAGGGGGTTAGTCTACACACCACATTGTGACACACTAGCTAGTGTGCTCCGATCAATTAGAGGTTATTGGCTGTTTCTGTTCTGTTTGGTAGTTTTGTTGCATTGGAAACATATTTTTGCCCAAAACACATTTAAAAGCGAGACTGGAGCTGATGCAAAGTTATGAAAGAATGTCAACTTCATCTTCAAATCTGTTTTTAAGACCTATTCAAGACATTTTAAGGCAAAAAATTCAACATCTTTTGAATCCAAACTGACTGCCATTACATGGAAAGTATTACAGAAGTAATCAAAGTTATGCAAAGTTGAAGTCTTTTGAGGGGCAGAAATGGTAGTTAGGCTGTCCATGAATATGCGGCTCGTAGTGTTCAGTAACAGTTTACCCAACCTCGTCCTTTCCACAACATGACATTATTACAGGACCCGAAGTTTCCTTTTTCCTGTGCATGCCATGCTTTCAGTCCCGGTGGCTAAATTTGAATCAAAGGTTATTATCAGGGGAGTTATCTCCGGGGAAAATTAGTCACCGTTTTCTTGGCAAAGAAATAAAAGTGTATGACTGCTCAGTTTTTCTCCCGGAGAAAGAAGGTCGTAGTTGTCTCATCTTTTCAAACCAAGCAGTCTGCTTTGCACCGCTGCGACTCCACTAAAGGCCACTGTTGTTTATTTGAGGCTGTGAGTGACTCACTGTCTTAAGCCAATCCCAGTCCGTCCTTCCTGATGGAGTTGCCAAGGTGACTGAGGGCACAGTCAGATGGGGTCTCTGACGCACAGGACCGCCGGCAAAAAACATTCTGGATCACGAGTTGTGTGTTCCAAACTCAGGAAGGAAGTGAGTGCCGGCCAGGCGGTCGAGTGATGGTAAAATATTCACTGTGGATGGTGGGGCGACCGTCCTGGCTGCTTTGGCGAATCACCAGCCATCTATGAATACTGTTTAACAAAACAAAGGAAGGACGAAACCCAAGAGGCTGACGGGCTGTTCTACATGGGACTGTTTTGTTTAATAAGCTGGCACAAACAGATGAGTGTGCATAGATACCAATCATTAGTCTGTGAAATGAGCGTGCCTCTCCGAATTTTGTTTCTCCCCTTCCCGCAGGCGCTACATGAAGCACAAGAGGGACGACGGTGCGGAGAAGCAGGACGAAGAGACAGTAGACGTCACGCCCATCATGATCTGTGTGTTCGTGGTCATGTGCTGCAGCATGCTAGTGCTACTCTACTTTTTCTACGACCGCCTGGGTACAGCGCCTGCACTCACACATAATGATTGAAGACATTCATGCTTTGTTTAAAAAAAAAAAAAAACTTTTTATGAGGATCCACTTTTATGTGCGTAATAGATTAATAGTGGTTTCAGTCCTGTCTGCCCAATATGTATTGCTGTGTGAGGGATGGTTTGCCTCTAAAAGCTACTCTGTAATTTTGCCCTCGCTCGTTGTGGTCTTGCATGACTCAGTAAGGCATTTGATTTGTTTTTCCTAGTGATCATCTGAGAGGGATATTGTGAGAGCCCAACTCTAGCTAATAGTGAATGTGTCACATGTCCAAATTTCACCAAATATGGCACAGTACTCCCTTTGGTCATCAGCAAGAAACTGGTGTGAAATGTGCAGTAGATTGGATGAACGCTTCTTAAGATGTGCAAAGAACAGACTGACCGAGATTCCATATAGTTAGATATAGTTGTAGTTTGGTAAAATCGAATAAATCCCATCCCTACTTCTGAAATAGAAGCTGTGAAGATGAATAACTATGCTTTCCTTGTGTGAAAAACGATTCTCTTTCACGTGTCATCACTTCCCCACATTATGTGTCAGAAGGGTTTACAGCAGGGTGTAGACTCAGAAGATAGCTGGAGAAAAAGCCCAGACCATTTGAGCAAATGCTGGACAACAAAGTTACTTAATGATTCCTCCATGTAGCTCCAGTGTAAACTTCCTCCAAGCTGCTTGAGCAACAGCACACTCTTTATCCTCATTTCCTCTCACAGAGCTGCTCAGTGTCCAGCATTGTGAGGCTGTAGATGCAGTTTACAGATCTGAATCTGTGAACTTCTCGAGTGCTGCGATCATTCCCCTGATAAAACTGATAGCTGCTGACAGACCGCTGAGCGTCTTCCATCAGCTGTTGTTCATTCACTCAGCACACTGAGTACTGGACGCAAGGTGGTGAAACTTGTACCACCATTCACATATTCAAACTGTATTTCCTTGTAGCATATGAGTGGATATCATGTGATCATATGCACTGATCTCCTGTCTGCCTGCTGTTTCCTCTCTGTCCAGCCATTTGGGTCATAGCCATCTTCTGTGTGGCCTCCTCGGTCGGCCTCCACAGCTGTCTGTGGCCCTTTGTCAGGAGACTCCCCTTCTGCAAGTGCAGGTAAGACACGTCGATATGGTTTCATAAGCTTACCTGCCCAGAAGTCACATCAACGCAAGTCATATTGATTTCTGAGGTACTGGATTGGGATCAGTAAATTAGATCTAGATTCATTCATTTATCCCACAGCCTTGCACATGCACTAAAACATACAGTACACGAAAATAGATAAGACGTGAAATAAGAATAAAGTTCATTAAAATAAAATAAAAGATGTTAATAAACAGTTTGATAATCAATCAATAATATACAAATGAAAACCAAGACATTTACAAAGAATTGAAAAGATGCATTGCAGAGAGAAAAAAAGATTTCAAGTAGCATTTAGTTTTACATGCAGGTAACATGTAACGGCCACAGGGTGCTGCTTCAATGAAGCACTTAAATGAATAAATGCAGCCAAACAGGGCTTCTAATGTAGAGTCTGAACGAGGTCTTCCTGACTTATCCTGGTTTATTCATTGATTCATTTATTGATCACTCAGGGTCCCAGAGAACAACTTGCCGTACTTGCACAAGCGGCCGCAGATCCGCATGTTGCTGCTGTCGGCCTTCTGCATCGGTGTCAGCGTCACCTGGATGGTGTATCGCAACGAGGACCAGTAAGTGTCATATCCAGTCACATGCACAGAGAAAAACCTGCCAGTTACCAAATCCAACTAAGAATTTGTTTTTGTATATATTTTCATGTTTCATAAATCCAGCTTGACAAGGAATTGTTGTTACAATCAATCAGACAATCCTGAAACACAGCTTCCCGTTTCCTGCTGCTCTTTGAACATTTGACACGTGGGCTGCACTTTTCTTTGTTCATCAAGTGTGAGAACACAACATTTAGTGCCTGCACATAATCCAGTAAAGTGTTAAGTGTTAGTCCTTTAATATGTACAAAGGTTTTACACAAACATAAAGCAGAAAGAGACAACATATTATATTTAAAAAAAAGATGATGTTTCTGTCTGTAGGTGAAGCTTTTTTTTGTTGATGATTTAAGAACACCTGTACTCTGTGAGTGATGCTTTTTTAAATGTCTGGTGACATAATGGTAGCATTTTTCTGTCTGTGTGATGACAGGTTGTAGGTGGGTTATGATGACTCACAGTCTCGTTATGTGTCCTCCAGGTGGGCGTGGGTGTTACAGGACGCCCTGGGGATCGCCTTCTGCCTCTACATGCTCAAAACAGTCAGACTCCCCACGTTTAAGGTGGCTAAGAACTCTCATAAACTAAAATAAAAAAAACTTTTTTAATTGTGTTCTACTGAATAATAAATGTTTGGTTTACACGCCGTGGTTGGTTTTAAACTTACCTGATGTGTTCTTGTCTCTCTGCAGGCCTGCACCTTACTGCTGTCAGTCCTTTTCGTCTATGATGTTTTCTTCGTATTTATCACGCCCTTCTTGACAAACGTACGTCAGAGCTGTTTTCAGGTTATTCATGAGTCTGCCGTCTCTGTTACTGTGTGTGATGCTCACGTCACCCGTGGCCTTCTCTCCACAGAGCGGGGAGAGTATAATGGTGGAGGTCGCGGCTGGTCCCTCTGACTCCGCCACACATGAAAAGGTGAGCTCGGTTTCAATTTCCTCGACTCCCCTCAGCTCAGAGGAGGATTAGCTGACACACACTAACACAGGTATTTGTGTTTCCTCCAGCTCCCCATGGTGCTCAAAGTGCCAAGGTTAAACTCCTCTCCCCTGGCTCTCTGTGACCGGCCCTTCTCCCTGCTGGGCTTTGGTGATATCTTAGTTCCAGGTAATGAACTGTTGTCAGAATACGAGGAACTGAAACTGCCTACTGATGTGGTTTTGTTGTTGTCACAAGCAGAAAGTTACTTTACATTGAGCTATGTAATAAAGTGCAGAGAAACACTCGAAATAATTGTGTCCGACGCAATGACACGTGGCTCAATTACTGATCTGAACACCTCTCTGTTGTCTCTTGTGTCAGGTCTGCTGGTGGCGTACTGTCACAGGTTTGACATTTTAACACAGTCCTCCAGGATCTACTTTGTGGCCTGCACGATCGGTATGTACCTGTGTGGCGGGGTGGGAGGAGCTGTACTTGGTGAAATGTCGCTGCAGTGTTACGATGAGCTCCGTTTGGACAGGGTTGTTATCACAGGGGCAGGTGGGGAATACATTATTACAGGATGTGGTCTGTAATAGTTGTTCTCATCGGTGTACGTAGCATCACTGACAAAGGTGAAGTCAGCTTGTGTGTTGTGATACTGTCGTAATTAAATGCGTAGATTGACAGAACGCATGTTAACTGTCCATTTTAGAGAGACACAAACAAAAGATACCTGTCTGTGTAGACAAGGCCTTGAATTATAGTAGGACCAGTAAGTTAACTTTAGTGTTGACCGGACGTCTCTGTCCCTTTCTCTCTCTCTCTCTTCCCCGTCAGCGTACGGCATCGGCCTGTTGATCACCTTCGTGGCCCTGGCTGTGATGCAGATGGGTCAGCCGGCCCTGCTCTACCTGGTGCCTTGCACTCTGCTCACCAGCCTCGCTGTAGCTCTGTGGCGCAGGGAGTTGCGCCAGTTCTGGACTGGAAGTGGATTTGTGGTGAATACCAGTTTGATATGACTGCCTACCGCCTACCGAAGAACAGAAAGGACTTTACAAAAGAAAAAAAAAAAAGGCAACAAGAAAAGAAAACAGAAAAAAAAAAACATCTAGTTAAATAACATGCAGTAAAGTAGAGTTTTAAGTTGAGTAACCCCTTTAAATAATTCCATCCGTTCCAACTGCCTCTTTCTGTTTCACTGTCCCCCTCCTTCCCTCCCATCGCTGCTCCTTTATTTTACTGTGGGTGTGCTCTAGTCTGCTGCTGAGGGCTCAGCTGTCTGTGAATGTCACTGCAGGTATTCATCTGGGCTTTGCTACTTGACACCATTAAAACATCCTGATCTTTCTGAAGATTTCCTTTTTTTGTCATTCCTCCCTTCAGAGTAGATGTCTGTTTTCATTTTTCTGAGATAGTCTAGTAGTGAAGCTATCATAGGTGCTCCCAGGGGTTGTAGATTAGCTCCTGTGTTGTCTGTGTGGTTTTCCCTGTGGGATTTTCTTTAGAATGCTTCCTCTTTCTTTATGCATCTTGGACTGTAACCTTTCTGTACAGGAATACCTCTGACAACTTTTAAGTCTCCTTTAATTTGGTTTTACTGATGAAGCAGGTTGGAATGAAAACAGTCCGTTTAACCTCAAATCTAGCTGTGGACAGAGGAATCACTGTATTATCTTTGGTTTTGTTTGTCTTATCTGCAGCTTTTCTGTCCTCATGACATTTTGTTTTCTGCCCGACACAGTTCAGCCATCTTATATAGACACTTCTTTTTGTCCCCTGCAGCCTGCCATAGCGCTCACACCCATCAACTGTACACAAACTGCAGCGCCGCAGATAGAGGAGCCCTCAACCAAACTGGAGCCGCAAACATCAGAAGCCACCAATCAGAGCGAAGACTCACCCCGACAGCCGCCTCAGGAAACGTCCCCAGCTGAAAAAGACGGCGAGGAAAACAAATCTGACTGAAAGGATGTCTTGTGCCGCATTTAACACTTCACTTCATCTTCTGTTTTTTTATGTTTTGCGTTTTTTTTTTTTCCTACATGTGTCTCATTCATCGGACGATTTAAGTACGGGCGTTTATTTGCACTTGGTGTGAAGGGAAGAGCAGAGGAGCTCAGTGATTTCTGAGTGGCTGGTTCAGCAGGGCAACGGGATTGGACACATGAGGCCGAGGCATTGAAACTGACAAACACGGCAAATTTTAAACCTGAACTCCTTCGACAAATTTACACTCTACACGGTCTCTAAAAGGAACCGAAAGGCCAAATCTGGATGCCACACAAGCTGTTTAATACTCAGTGCTCCCAATAAGATGAAGGCTTCAACAGCCCTGAAGGCCCGGTCACACCAGCATTTAAAATGCAAAATCAATTCAGTGAATGGATTAATTCACAAGGTGAATCCACAGGAGTTATGTAGAGCATCAACAAAAAAGTTGAACGGAAGAAAATACAAAAAGAAAATCTATTCTGATAATCGAAGATTTTTTTTTTTTTAAGCAGACATGCCAAAGATTTGCTGGTTCCAGCTTCTCAGTTGTTACATCCCGGGACAGATGAAATGGAAACAAGCTCAGTGGTCAATGTGACTGACCAGTGCTAGTGTGTTAGCATTTAGCTCAACAGCTACCTTAGTTTAGACACAGAGCATTTACAAACAAAGACCTGTGCTGCTTTCCAGTGTGACGGGGCCTCAGAGGTGCCAGTATGCTTGAAATGAACTTGTTTGAACGAGAAGTGTCGTCTGTTTAAACCAAAAGGTAAAGTGCTACAGAGATGCAGTGCACAAATGGAAAAGTTGTAGGTAAGTATATGTGATTGTCGGTATGCTGTTAAGAATCATTCCAGAAAGCTTTTCATTTCGAGCATACTGAACCCTTTATTCTCCAAGCACCATAATGCTGTGTCCACCGTGTGGCACGGCTCGACTTGACATGCTTGCTTTAACAGGTGCTTTCTCGGTTTGCTGCTGCAGCTTGTAACCCCTCAATGTTGGCTGGATTCTTAGCTGATCGCCATAGCTAACCAGCTGAAAGTGCTCAACACACTTTTATGATCCTCTCATTGGTAACTAAACAGAGGAACATCTGCACTTTGTAAATTCAACACAGCTTGTTTTTTGTTTTTTCCAAAATATGGGTTCCAACTGAATAAAAACTCATCAAGTTACAGTTGGTGTGCAGGACCGACCAATCATAGGTTTAAAATCCATCAGCAACTGAAAGTGAAAGCAAACCATTTTGCCAGCAGGAAACCATAACTGTTCCAAGCAAGTCAAGTTGGGCAGAAATTCAACAGTATACTCACACTACATAACAAGTCATTTGATCCGTCTGTAATCCTCCATTATACTTTAATTGACACCAGAGTCAGAATATGAAGTACAGCAGTTAACACACTTTAAAATGAGTTGCCATCTTGGTTGTTGACTGAGCCAAAGCGATCAGATTTATTTTTTCTTTAAACTGAAACATTTGTTACTTTTGTTATATTTTGTTTTGCATGCTATGATTTAGATTTGTTTTTTACCCTTTATATAAATCCAGTGTATAATCTCTAGTGCAGACAAAAAAGAAAATGTTGTCCACAGCAGATATTTCCCCCCTTCCAATAGTTACTCATATTGTCTTAAGAAAATTGATTTTGGCCTTAATATGAGTCCGTGTCGGGAGGTTCAGCGGAATGTGTCACGTGTTAAAGTTGCTTTATGAAAAAAAAGTACTGTACTCTGATGATGTGCTGCAGTTTGATGTGTGAGCTGAGGAGCGAGCGACGGGCGTGTTAATGTTCATAGGTTAGTTTGTAAGAAGCATTTGCACAATATTTTTTAATTCATGGGCTGACAGAAGCTGTCTGGCTCGTGTCTGTATGTTGTTATGTATACTCATACCGGTTTAAAGAAAACTGAAACAAAGGTAACGATATGTCGAATATCCATCCTGCTTCTGTTTTTGAAATTCTTCTCTGACCTCACTCCGATTCTGGTTCTCAGCAGTTTGTTACACCTGTTAAAGTGAGATATTTCTGTGTTGAAGCTGAGGTCAGAGGTTCAAAATGAGAGCAGTTTAGTTGTCTGGATGTGCCCTCGCTGATGACCAGGACGTGAGGAGATTATTCATTCGCCAGTATAGTTTGTTGTCACCAGGTGGTTTTTATCGCCTCTGTTGAGGAAAACATATAATAAACAAACAGTGTATCTCATATCTGCTGTCTTTGTCTTTGCTGCACAGTACTACACCGAATTAATGCTGATACTGTTTGAACGGCTCCTCAGCGGCAGCACTCGGGATGCTGTCTGTCAGCTCTGGTGTTGATGCAGAACATAATTCAGCCCCTCGCAGCGGGTTCTGAGTCTGAATGCGTCTTTTCATCCAGCTGTGAAAAAGGTCTGCCGCTGCTCGGGCTCCGCGGAGATGAACAGCAGTCTGACAAAGAGGCTCTTTGTCATTTCAGTTCAGAAACTCAAAGTGTAAGGGCTGTTTATACTGAATCACTGTCTGATCGACTAGTGTGCTGTTTGGTGGATGGGTAGCCACACGGCACTGTGACTGCATTTATTATCAGTAATCCTGCTGAAAATCAAACCAGTCTTAAGTTTAACACGATGCTTTTTGAGGGTCTGTCCAGGTACTCTGTATTGAAGCTACTGATGCCGACATTCTGCAAGGGAAATTATGAAAACCTTCAATGTAGACACATAAACATACTCTGCAGTTTTTCAACAATGCTGTTGCAATAAATGATAACACTTTGTGTCAGCTGCAGGTCCAATCACAGGTACGTGTTTGATATTTAAAGGGCAGTACCAGCTGGTTCTTTCAGACTCACTGCAATCGCCAGAATGAATGTTGTTTCAGCAAATCAGACATTTTGAATCTATACATGTCTTTATTTTGCAATTTGAGTTTACTTAGGTTAATTTTTTTTATTTTGTGACAATGTTCTACTTGTGCTCAGTCAGGCTTTGGCACAAAGCCACTGTAGTTCTTTGTGAAAAGATGTTTCATCAACGCACAAGCTACGTGATATGTCCTGATTTACTGTCTTGTCACCGCAAACACAGTAAGAAACTGTGCTAAGGTCCTTAAAAATATCAAGTGGTTTCACACCTACAAATGTTAAAACAAAGCTTTTTCACTCAGACTTACTCCTGATACACAGTCCCCTCCACAGCCTGACATGGAAATTACTATCATAAACTATAGATAATAACTTGTAGGTGTGACATGCTAAGAAGTAATCTCATAATCTGTGAATTTCAACAAGAATACGTACGACGATTGTGGTGCTACAATGTTAAAAGGATGAGTGCATTTTGTCAAGTTAAACAATACTCACATTCTTGATGAAGACACTTAAACTGTTACACACATCCAGTGCAGGTGGAACAAAATCTCATTCTGTAAAAAAAAAAAAAAAAAATACATGTCAGAAGTTTATCTGAAATTATTTCAGGTAATCAAATCAACTGACTTTCTTCCAAAGTGACAGTATTTTAGTTTGTTTAAAGTGTAGCCACACTGCAGAGTGGAGTAAAAGAGAAGGAGACTTGATATAATAAGACTGGAACCAGGGAAGATTTTCACACGATCCGTTACACTCTGAATATATAATATCACATGAAGCCTTTCCATAAAACACACAATTTCTATTCGACTGTCTTTTTATTCCATGACCCGTCAGTAGTTGGGATTTGGAAGACATTTCACATGGAACCAAAATGTGACAGCAGTCAGTCTCTCCTGAAGAAAATCACCAAGCTAAAGCTAAATGTTAAATTATTCCACAACATTATTTAAACAGTAAATCATTTGGTTACATTCTCACAAATGATTCCAGCTGCTGTCTGTCTGAAACAACATTACAGTCTGTCATCGCCTCCAGTCAGGAAGTGCAGAAGTAGTATTTACAAACAATGAAGTTTACAGCCGTAGTGTAGATTCTTCCACACTATTAATTTGTTGTTGATTACAAGAAATATGGAGATACAGAACAAAAAGTACACATTTCTAGGCTTTTCTGAATCTTTCTGGAATAAAACTTTTGTGCTTGGTGCCTTAAATCTGAACAGATGTAAACTTCACAAACCTACAGCTTCCTCACAACAAATGTATCATTCATAAAATTAAAAGAAAGCTTATGAGTTAAAACAAGGTTAAAGGAGACAGTCATTTAAAAACTAAAATGATGAAAAAAAAAAGAACAGGACCTTCTCATGAAAGTCTTTGGCAAAATCTTTGCTTCATCATCATCGTTTAAAACAGTATCGTTCCCAATGTACAAAGGGGCCAAGAATTTTTAAAATCGTTTTGATTGACCACAAGTTCTTCCGTACTTTTTTTCATTTCCAAGCAAAAAGCTGATTTCCAGTAATAACATCCGTAATATTAACAATCCTCTTCATACTGGACACATATGGCTGTCACAAGGTCCTTTCACAGCTCTGTAAGTCTTTCCATGTGTATAAGTCTTTATCATGAACAAGGCGTCCTCCTGACTCCAGTCTGTAGTTCAGGATTAAAGGAATATTTCTTTATCTTTGGCCAGCTCCAGAACTTCTTTGGGAAAAGGAGGTGGCGCTGGTGGTGGACCCTCGTTGTTGCCTCTGTTGTGTGTGCTGAAGGACTGAGACGGTTTTACACTGCGGGCAGCTGGTGAGTTGAAGATACCTAAAGGGAATGCGAAAATAAATTAATTAATGAATGGAGCAATAGCAGGAAAATTTAAAATGACAGCAACATCCGATAATATAATACATTTCTCCTCCCAAGTATAAATGTATGTTCTCATCCAGGAGTATGTTTTTAAATGTTTATTAACTGTGGATATGGAAACACATCTGATTAGATGTAGGTAGATGTCTTTGTGACTGACTGAGCGAGAAGACTTTTGTCATTGTACCTGACTGGTAAATTCTTTGAGGACTGGCGGTCCGTTTGGCTCTCAGACTGCCTCCTTCTTTGATTGTCCCTCTGATGGGCACCAGCTGGCTCACGTCTATAGAGGCTACATGTAGAAACACAGGACAGGGTTTGACCTACCAAGCAAATCTGTAAGGCCTTTGAATTTAGAGGCATTTTCCTAGATGTCATGCTAACAACCAGCCTACTGCAGACAAACATTTTTTTTCTCAATGTTCAGCTGCAGCTAAAAGTTCACAAATAATGAAGTGATGTTTCAGTTAACCTGCACTGTGCGTTCTCTGGTGCGACCCCTTCGTCCTGAAGGTTTTCTCCTTTCCCTTGGACTGAGCAGCCAGCTTGGCGGGGATCTGCTGCTGCACGACTGCCGGCTTATTCACCTGGTTGGTGGTGCTGATCAGCTGGATGGGCAGCTCGGGCTTGGCGGGCAGGGGGGTGATGCTCTCCCTCCGTGGTGGAACTTTTGGAGGAACTTCCTTGGGGTCTGAGGTGGTGGGCAACACGTAGATCTTCGGAGGGATGGTTTTCACCAGACTTCCACCACCGTTCACTATGCTTCCCCTGAATGACTGGTAACTGGAGAGACTCCAGAGCTAAAGAGAAAAGATTAAATATTTAACTCAAACTCTGTTATTTAAAAGAACTAAATAAACTGGTCTTAACTTTTGACTCTAATTTAAATTCAACTAAACTGTGAGGATTTATTATGGTATCTAGTGTTTCCTTCTCCATTTTGAATTATCCTACATGATTCTTTGCCCATCAGTGTTTTTACTGATTTCAAAATCATACTGCATACATGAGAATATATGCACACCAATCAGTGTGTGCATTTACCATCACACATCTAAACAAAATCTCAGACGATCTGACCATGTTGAAACAACAGTTGTATGTAATCTGGACATCAGATTACCTTTAAATCCAGCTTCCACATGTGTTGCACACTCTGGCTTCATATGCAGTTTTCTTTAATTAAAAAAATCTGCATATGTAAGCTAAAACATGCAACACTTTTTTTTTTTTTTTTAAGTCTGCTGTGAATGACCAGCACCTCATTAAAGCCCTTGATATGCATTTCCTCTCTAAGATATCTGAGAAACCAAACCAAAAGTATAACGATTAGGCGTCACTTGAGTTAGTTTTGCTTTTCATAGATGGGATGTAAATGTTATGAAGATGGGTTAAGTAAGGACAGGGTACCTCTGCCACAATGAGTGTTTTCTCACTTATCACTAGTTGACTAAGTTTAAACTTCTGATTAAATGTCAAGGAAATTACATTCCTAGAAAAAAATATTTAAAGTCATTTGTGAAGGAATATTTAGAATGTCAGCACTGAAAACATACAGATCAGTGAGTACAACATGCTAATACAGACAGTCAGTCATATTCCTATCCTACTCCTTACTTGTGCAGGATCATCATAGTTGGAGAATCCTGGGATGCACTTCTTTATTTTCTCCTGCAGCTGATCCAGACGATCTTTCTCCTGAGTCAGACGCTCCTTCTCCTTGTCCACTGCTTTTGTGGACTCCCTCAGCCTCTCCAGGCCCTGCTGATAGTCTTTCGTCTGCTTCTCCAGTTCTGCCTTCTCCTCATTGAGCTTCTCCTCCCACTTTCTGCACTCATCCTCCCTCTGCTGCAGCTGAGCCTCCAGAGCCTCAATCTGTATCCTTTGCCGCTCCCTGTCCTTCTCCCAGCGTTGCTGCTCCTCTCGATGCTGCGCCTGCAGCTTGTGTAAGTTGGCGAGTTCCTCCTTGTGCTTCTCCAAGTTGCGCTGTTTCTCCTGCTCGAGCAGCATGCTGCTGTAATGACGAGATGGCTGCTTGGTCTTTGACTGAAAAGTGTTATGCAGCTCAATCTGGCTGTCCTGCTGGGTGACGACTGCCTTTTGAAGAATTGAATACCAACATATGAGAGTGAAACATGAAATCTGCTACAGGTAAACAAACAATTAATTATCATGAAAGAAACCTAATGGAGTTACTCCTGAAATTTAGCCATGAGTAAAATTTGCAAGACATTTGTAAAAATTAAGGTGCTGAATAAAATGTTAAAAAATTCATAGCAATGTAAAATATCTTACTTGTAAGCTGTATAACCTCTGTGCAAGCAGTATCACCCTGTCACACACCTACAGTGAACAAGAATTAAAGTGACAGATATTAAGGTTTCTGCATGAATGAAAACAGATGGAAAAAGCATAAAAATAATAAACAAAGTAAGTATCAGACAGGTTACCTCTGCCTCAGGGAAATAACTGGAGGTTAAACTGCTCTCTGTCATCTGCGTGTCATCGTCGGCCTTGAATCAAAGCAGCACAAACAATTTAAATGCTTCATATTTTAATCACCAGAATAGAAGTAGGATTTAGATCCGCTCACGGATGTGTCTCACTCACAGACAGTTCCAGGCTCTCTGAGAACATTTCATGGAGCTGGGGGGCACTAGAGCTGTGACCCATGTGTGCTGCAATGCCCTCGCTGCTGCCTGGCCTCTCAGCTGCATCTCCATCTGAGAAAATAAAGTCATATTTAAATGAGTAGAGTCACCTTATCTCTGCTGATGATAATATATGTAGTGTGTGTAGCAACTGTGTGTAGTAGTAACAGATTAATAGCTCAGAAGCATTTTTAAAAGACTTAACAGTGTTATTCGACTTGTTGTGAGATAACACAATGTAAATAATGTTGAAAACAAACATGCGATGTAAATCCTATAAGTTGCACATAAATAAGTAAATAAAACACATACTTTTATATTTTCTGTAACCACTTTTGCTGCCTTCACCATCCGCACACTAACATTAACATGTATTTAAAGAGGTGTTGTCAGTCCCATGTCAGCTTTATGTCAGCTTACTTCTCATGCTGCTCACAGTAGGGTAACTATTAGCAAAGGTCTCAGTCCTCCTGAGCAGCCGTCCCTGTGTGTTATTCTCATCCTTCAGAAGGTTTGGGTCTTTGATCCTTGAGAAGAACAGGTTCTGCAGGTTTTCCACTGCAAGCAAAACAAAATAATTACTTAATCTCTCTCTAAAACGCCTCACCGTAAGTGCCCTGTCTCGTGACCGAGGTGTGATGGAAAACAGAAGTATTTTTACGTGAAATTCAAATATGGACTCATGACAATGTTTTTTAATTGCAAACAAGTGCAGAAATTGTTGCAGATTCTGAATACATGATTATTCCAACCAAGACATGCGGCTGTCCTCTCAGCTCTTACCCTCATCAATAGCTCCTCTAAGCAGTGTCTCCCCCTGCTGGAGGTCAGAGGCCTCTCCTCGGAGCAGCAGCCCTTTGTGCGGGGTTTCCTGCTCCATCACACTCTCGTAGAGAGCAGCAAAGATCTGCTGTTTCTCTGCCAGATTTTGTTCTATGAGGTCATCCCTCACCTTTAGAGCATCTAAAGAAGGTCAGCATAATAAATGTCTGTTCAGTTAATGCAGAGGAAAGTTGACTGAGAATGAGGAACACTGATGCTATACACTGATGCTATAACTTATAAATTATAAAAGGCTGTTTCATATGACCTCAAAGTCCTTCACTTTTGGCTCAGGATGAAACTGACTTGCATTTAATCAGCAAACAATATGCCTTTTGCTTAACACACCCGGATAGAAGATTTGTTCACGCGGACATTTCTTTTGCTGACTATGAGACAGTAAATTGTCTTTTTTCACCAGTCTCTCTATCATCTGTGTTCTACACTGTTGGGCATGTCGGCTGTCTTACCTTGATATTGTTGCAGTTTAGAAGTCAGATCGCGGTACAGCTCCTCTTCTGGACAGCTATATCACACAAACATCATAGTCAGTATTGTTGCTGTTATAGTTAAATACAGTAATATTATATATCTATGTTTTTTTTCTTCTATTGTCTTCCACACAAGATTCAGTAATGTAATTGGCAGATTGCCATACATATATTGTTACAAGATTTGATATTAATTGAAGGACGTGCTGTGCTAAAACATAACTCAATTATGATGTTCTTAACTCATTCATATTTTAACAAGAGCTGCAACAAGTAATTGATGAATTGATGAACTGTTGATTATTAAATTAATCACCAACAATTTGTATTTCATTTATCTGTTTAAGTATTTTTTTAAGGACAAAAAAAGATTCACAGCTTCCTAAATGTTAATATTTTATGGTTTGATGTCTTCTTGGGCTCTGGAAAATACTGAAGGATTCACCATATTTTGCTTTTTTGAACTAAGAACTCCATTCATTGATAAAATAATTGACAAATTAACAGCCAGTTGCAGCCCTAATGATTATCAGGCATCATTGCTATTAACAAGCTGTTGTAACTATTCTATTAAAGATTCGTAGAGTTGTGATAAAAAACACGATATTTAGTTTCATCCCCCAAACAACATGTTCTTTTCTCTTCCTAGAAGTCTTACTGGTTCACAGCTTCCCGAATCAGTGCCGTCCATGTCACGCATTCCTCTCTGGAGCCTGTGTGGATCTCGTACATCTCCGGCATGCTGGTGGTGCATGCACAGATCAGGTACATGGCTTTGTCCTCATGAGCCACTTCCCTGACTATCAGCCTTTGAAGGGAGATCACCGGTGGTTTGTTGTCCTACATGAGCCACAATAACACAGCTAATTATTACACGGATCATTAAATCATATCTTGATTTAAAAAAATCTATGTTTGGACAAGACATGTTTTCTGCCCAGGTAGAAAAACTGAACCAAAACCTTTCTATAATTTGTCATAACATGAAGTACTCATCAGCGTTTGTACAGAACTCACCAAAGAAGCAAACACAAGCTTCTGATCTTTCTCTTGAAGTAGGAGGAGCATGTCTGACAGCAGCACAGCATGGATGTCTGCAGGGACACAAATTCAACTCAGCGTCATCAAAGCAACATAAGAGCTGCACAATGTACTCGACTCGAGCGGCCATGGAGGATAGACTTGAGACATGTCCTCTGTGCCTTGCGTTACGCTTTAATCTCTGGCGCGTAAGTAATGACAGAAAAATATGCTGCTGTTCTAGTTCAATGAATCTTTCGGCTTTCAGAAAAGCAAGTTGCCCCAAAGCTGAACTTCCTAATAAAACAATACAAAGGAAACAGCAATAACACTGCAATAATTCACTGAACCGTCAGTCACCTGATGTAGCATACGTCAAAGTTTCACGGAAGTCAGACCAATGCACGCACACACAAAACTTTGGTTTATATTTTGACTTTGGGGAAATGTGAAAGAGTTGCTTAAAGCGTGTAAACTGTCTGTGTCATGGCTGCAAGAGTGAAACATTTAAGGAAAATACACGTTTTGCATGATGCCGTTCAGAAATGACTGGTGACACATGCTGTATATAACAGTCATATAGAGGCTGCTCTATAGAGGCTCACGGTGGCCCAAGACTTTACTCAGACACTTAGCATATTAACCTCAATTAACCTTGACATGGAATGAAAACAAACAGGGTCATTAACCACTTGTCTTGTTCCGCCTTCTTACACTGTAATAAATACCAATGTAATAAAGCTGTAACATTAAATTACCATCTTTAATCCAATCAAATAAAAAAGTTCAATCAACCAGGAAATGAATACATGAGTCATGTTATGTATTTTGACATTTAGTTTCAGCCCTGATGTAATTGCTATTGTTAGACTACTGCATCTGGATATGTAAAGATCAACTGTCATTTGATTTCTTCAATTCTTCTCAAAACATTTAGGGGGAATTTTGCAACACCAAAACTCCAAAGTAAACCCTCTTCCCAAACACATCAATTAAGGATCACTGAATATGAAAGTAGTCCCAACATCCCCTCACTGTTCTTTTCCTCTTAATATGCCAATTAGGCAGGGGTACAGGGAAAAAAAATGGAAGAACTGTCAATCCTGCGTTTTTGAATTTGATGATCAGAAGTGAAAGCTCATTTAGATTAATTTTCTATTTATAACCAATATTGTGACACTCGTAGTCTTACTACATTTATTAGCTTTCTTTAAAAGCAACTGCAACATAAAGAATACCTGCAAAATGCTATACACAAATGAAGTACACATGATCAATGGTCAATAACTAAGCCACAGACAAACAGCCATAAATTCAGTCGACCCGTCACACACCTTTTTGTCTACCCGAGGCCCTACAGGTGACAGGGCCTTCGTGCAGCAGCGTCCTGTTTCCCTGGATCAGATCCTCCCTGCGGATCAGCTGCCCCTCCTTCATCCGGCCCTGAGACTTTGGTTCCAGGCGCATGCCGATCTCTCTCAGACGAGCGGCTTTCTCGTATTCACTGACTTGATTGTTCACCTGGGTGATGGTTTCTTTAATCAGTGCCAAACCCTGCACCAGAGACCTGTACTCGTCTGTGTCAGCTGAGAGAAGCACGAAACATAATAATTGACCAATCTTCTGTTTATACATAGCACCATGTCAGGCTCCAGAGGAGGTTGGATTTCAGTTTAAGATTCAGGTAAATGAAGAGATTTTACCTTCAGTGTTCTGTATGACTCGTTCCACCAGGGTGGGATATTTGGTGATGCGTTGCGTCACCAACAGAAAACACTCGGGGATTCCCAACCGTCGCACCAGGGACAGCTGACCTATTTTCTGTCATAAAAGGAAAAGCATTGTTTATCTACACTTGCACAATTCTCCACTCAACAGTAAACTCTTGGAATAAGCATCGGACACTATTTTCTTTTTGTTCATTCTTCGGAGAAAGAAATATCATCACTGTTGTTTATAAAAAGGCTTCTCTCATTCTTTTTCCAATTCCAGTGCATTTTCTGTCCAACAAAACACAACCACAGGCCTCAATGTGTCATGAGATCAATCACATCCGCGCTCATAAATTGAGCAATGAAGGAAGATTACTTACCCTATTCAGCATCTGCAGTTTCTTGTTGTTCTGCAGCTGCTCTTTGTAGAAGCCGACGCCTTCATTTTGATGACTGCAGAAAACACTGTAACACTCCATCATTCCTTCTCCCAGTTCACCTGAAAACTAACACAGACGGAGAACACACACAACATTTAATTGTCTTTCAAGGACAGAATTTAATAGTAATTATGCATTTAAGTTTCTGCAATATATAACTGAACATGTTAACATTGTGTTTATTTTATCAAAGGGAACACAATGTAAGACAGGAGAAGATTACAACACATGCACACACACCAAACATGTCGTGCAGACAGAATAAACAGTTAAGGAAACCAAGAAATGTCGCATCAATTGTAGCAATTCATGTGCATCTTATTTTCAAAATGTAAAATGTCACCAAAAATCAAACGTTGTCACTTAAGCCCATTTTTGACAGCTAAAATGTTAAACTATCTGACTGTTTGTTGTAGATCTCTGAGTAGTAATGTCAAGATAGCATTAGGATTTGTAAATATATGTTCAGTAAACTATGAATCTGTTCACCTGATGAAAGCAATAGTTTTTGTTAAATGTGCAAAATCACAAAATGTAGGTGATACAGTACAGTGTAGGGAACAACGTAAACATTTTGATAATAAGAAACAATCTATTTACAACAAAGCTCATGATCATTGAGCCATTCGTGAACCTCTGAACTCTAAAGAATTGTTTCCATCTCCCTTCAGATATTTTGTAGAGTCGTGCATGGAAAAGTCGCTCTACCTGCTGTGTGTTATGTTGACATGAAAACTTTACTGGCAATTTGACCTGAGGGTGAACACATAATGACAGCTCATTTTAAGAGGAACAACTCCTTTAAACATGCACTCTACAAAACTTAAAACTGTTTCTGGGGAAATCCCCCCCACCAAACTGTCCCTTTTGATTAGAGAACCAGGAACAACACCTGTTCTTACTGTTACAACCACTGACTGTCAGTAAAGATAGACAATTCATCTCCACATCCTTTCATAATCCAAATTTTTGGAAGCCCTGAGGTGATTTGAAAAGACGTTGTACACAAGCATGTGTAGTGAATTCCTATAGGGTCCTATTAGCTCAGAAACTACAGTAAAGATCTTGGCTTTAAAAAGGTTGTACTCCAGACAAGCCTAATATTATTCTCCCCTACCTGAGAGATGAGGATATCCCCCAGTTGTGTGATCTGGTAGTTGTTTGGGCTTTCATTCTCTTGACATTCCTTTTGGCGAGCTTTGAGGCAGTTAAGGAAGTGCTGGTGGAGTTTGAGCAGGGCTTCCACCCCGAAGAAGAGCCGGTCCAGTTTGGCCTCCTCTATCAGCGAAGACTGCCTCAACTCATACATGTAGACATAGAGGAGGATTTTTAAGGTACGCACGTGGTGCATCTCCGTCTGGATCAACTCTGGGGAATTGATAAAGAGGGCGCTCTTGATTATAAGGTCCACGCTAAGTGTCTGAGACATGCAGTACGATTTGAGTGTGGCAGAATGACACCACATGCAAAGGAAAACAACAGTGAACAATGTATTACTCAACTATAGGTGTCATTAAACTCCTTATCATAGTTGACATGTTTATCATCAAAGGGTCCATCATCATCATAATAACATCCATCATCATCATAATTATAAGCCCTATAATCTTTGCCACAACAGTGCAATTACTGTGATCTCTGCTATCAATGATCAAAGATTCATCTTAACAGATGAATGACATGAGAAAATTCTGTCTGCGCGCACACACACACACACACACACACACACAAACACACATTCATAACTGTAAAATACAGTTTGGTTTTTGGATTTGTGTTCACATCTTTACAGATCATTCTTTGAGCCTACCATAGATAACGTCCTGTCTCTTCTTAGCCTCTTCCGTCAGGGCGTTCCGGTAGTTCGTGTCCACAGCTGTACTCCATGACTCTGCTCCCAGGTTCTCGGAATTGGACTCAAGATCACTTCTGAGCGAAGTATAATGGGAATCTGCATGACACACAGAAAGTCACATTGGAAACTGCATGAGCCTACAAGGCTTGTACTTTATCGTCATGCGAGTCTGTGTCTTGGTGAATCTTTTTTAAAAGTCTTACTTTCACGGCATAAATGTTCCTTACATGACGTCATGTTTTAGTCATATCACACTGTTTCATTACTAAGAAAAACAGAGGAAGGTGTAAGAGGACAAAAAGAAAATCTACTTAAAGTAAATCAATTGATTGTAGCCATTTTTACTGTGGATTTTTTCTAAAATTCAGCATGTATGACAATAATCCTGCTGCACAAGAAAAAGACAAAAATATGATGAATTACACAATCATGATATTCATATTCTTGTGTTACAGAATTGGATTCAGCTAATAACTTAAGGGTTAGGGTGCCTGCTGCACAGAAATAAAAACTGTAGACGAGGGACACACAGATGATGAAATTCTGGGATGATATTTTTGTGTTTTTGTTATTGATTTTGTTGTTGTTATTCAGTTCCCATTTTGTAACTGAGAAACAAATAAATATTAACAATAATAACAAACTAAACTGTTTTACATCATTCGGCCTTTCATTACACAGAATGAAAGAGTACACATTCATTCATTATATGTTTAAGACACATTTCATCTTTGACATGAAAAATATATCATTTTAAAGTAACTGCTTCAGCAGCTTGTTTAGCCCGTTATACAAAAGGCATATCAGGGATGAAACAAAACAGTACCTAATTAAAGTGATGTGACACACCAGATAAACAATCAGTGAATGTCAAAACTACATCTACGTTTTCCTGCGCTATCTTTCACAGTTAAGTTACACCATGCTGTTGTGACGCTGTTGTACAGGGAGCTTTCAGCAGCTTCTTATTCTGCTGCCAGTGACCAGCTGACCTTCTAGGTTGATGGGCTCAGCCAAAGACAGAGCCAGCGACACAGAGTCCTCGGCATGGAGCTTAAAGCGCAGGGCATCGACCTCCTCCATCTGCACCGGACCGGATCTAGTTGGTATGCGATGAGATAAAGCTCAACAGGTAAAAATGATGTCAGCACACAAGAATACACAGACAGAAAAAAAAAAAAAACACAACGAAACACACGCTAACGCTTCGTAGCTGTCAGGACTGTTGCTTAATTCAGTGCTGGAACCTCTGTCAGACTTGGATGGTTGACCTTATCTATGATGCCAAGTATAACACAACCTTTATGTCAAAAGGAGAAATGCCAGTAAAAACAGCAACAGACATCACATGAATCTGAATCAGGGTTTTTTGGACCGCTCATCTCTATCAGGCCGACAACAAACCTGGAAAAACATGTGACTTTGTATATTAGCTGATAACTCTTGACTGGAAAACTACCTCTGTCACATATGAGGAAAAATAAATTAGGACACTGTCTGCTGTTCTATGAACATGACCAAAGACACAAAACTACAAGATGGAAATTAGTCTTAAAATAAATATTCACCAACCTGGGACTTGTGTCGTTGTAAGAGGAGGAACCAGGCTGAGTACTATGTTTTTTAGGGGTTATGGTCATGCCTGGACCGAAGAAACATGCAGGGAGGCCATGGGAGACATGGGGACAAACACCCCCAGAGCTGAGTGACAGAGAGAGACAGAGAGACAGAGAGAGACAGGAAAGTAGACTATGAGTAACAGGGGCAGAGAGGTAAATATTGTGTGAGAGACTTAAAATTGGAAATTTAAGAAAGAAGGACAAGTGCAGAGGAATAAGTTTTATATGAAGTGTTACATATAGGTGCCCTCTTGTCTTTTCACTTGACATGAATGAAAAGAGGGGATTTTCAAAATGGAGACTGACTTTTTCAATGATTTGCTATCAATTATCAGTAATAAAGGAGAATGTTAATCGATATTTGGAATTAGAACATCTTTGTGAATCTTTGTGTCAAAATTTAGAATAACCAGTGTTGAAAATTCATTCATTTTTTGGGGGTCTGAAAAATACTGAAGATCAGATACAATTTTTTTCATATTAAATGGAAAATGTGTTTGAATCATTCATTTTGAGTTTTGTACCACAATATGAACACATCACCGCAACTCAAAATCCCTGAAAGTCAATACATGTGTTATTTCCCAGCACCACATTAAAAGCAACGATGATTTCAAGGGCTAATACTGCATTATTCAGGGTGAAATGGGAAAAAAACATACCTCTATGATTTGTTTCTGAAAACTCTACACGCAATTTGCTGACTCACTGGCCCTGAAACAGACTACCTACAAAAGGAAAAAGAGAATAAGAGGACAGTGCAGACTTTGTAGAGAGGGAACTGGTTAGACAAACTGCGACAGCACAGCTCATGTCAGACCAGCTTTCAGACAAAGACAAAAAGAAGAAGTCATGCTGAAAAACCCAGCTGCAGTTCAGCAACGGGTGCTACAAATGACACTTTTCATTACAGTGACACAGGTACAGTTGGGTATAGGTATGTCACTAAGCTCTTATCTACTCAGCATTTTCCTCTTTCCTCTGATACACATCTCTGCAGGATGAGGGCAAAAACATGTTTACAGACATTATAATGATAATCATATGACTGACACATTCTTTCAAGTTCAGCTTTGAAATGAAAGTAATCCACGTTCTTAAAAAGGATTTAAAGGCCAGGTCTGACTCACCTTGTTCATATATAGTTCTGCTTGTTGTTTGCCGTGTTGTGTCTTGCACGGTTCCTTGTCACACTGGAAAACGCACAACAAGAAAAAGAACAAAAAGAATCCGGTTAAACCAGTCGATAAAAATGAAAGAGGAAAATGCAGCAGAAAGCTCTTAGGTCTCACAGTCTGATTGAATTTAGCAACAGTCCTGACAGAAAGCAGAGTGTGTCCCAGTTTGAGAGCAGTGGCCCATCAGTGACCCAACTAGCAGTGTCTGAGTATGTTTACATGGACAAGTGCCCCGGTCATGAACCTTATGCTGGTTTTGATCATATTTGGGATATGTGCAAAGACTTAATAAATCTGATCATAACCTAGATACTCATGTCTGTTTGTGTGCACATGCTGAGCCTTTTGAGGGTCAATGAGACTGATTCACTGTTATGTACAAAGGAATCTATACTAATTCAAAGACAGCAGTGGCAAAACATGATGCTCTTTCATGTGGGTAACATAAGTAATGCTAAATAAATAACCCTGAATGAACATAATAAATGTTAAAACACAAACATCGGAAAACAACTGCTAAAGAAACGTTATTACGGCTACAGACTGCATTCTAATTGTATCCAAGCTTATCTGTTTGACAGAGTTTAGGAAGATAACGAGCATTTGTTCAGTCAGACACACCTAAAAGACACACATTACTGTTTGACTAAAGGAGCAGTACTGACATAAACTCACTCAGGAGCTCTCCAGTTAGCCTCAAAGCTCACCTGTTTAACACACACAGTGCAGAACAAGAGAAGAAAACTCAACAAACTCAGAGTCATGAGGGCTTTAAAAGGTAGTCACTGGGAACAGAAAACATAATGTAGTAATTGGGTGCCAGGTGGAACCATGTGTGAGCTGTTTTTTTTTTCACTCAGCTGAATAAAATTCATCTCAAAGATTTTATTCATTACTGTACCACAGTTTTTATACCAGAAAAAAAGTTAAAATGTATTATGATAAATGATCATGATGATGTAAAGGCAAATATCTGTCTCACTGCCTAACGGTCAAGCCAAATCTCAATAACTTTTTGATTCAACTATTGTTTGTTGAACTCAATTAATACACAATTATTGCCCAACTACAAAGTAGTGATAAAACAATGTGATAATCATTTATTCACTAAAAGCTGCACTTTGTAGTTTTGGGAAAGAAAATTTGAATCCGAAGAGAATTATTTTGTTTATATTTGGCGGCCCCTGCCACCTTTCTGGCTTCAAACAGTGTTCTGGGAACCTTATTTTCTTCTAAGAACAGCTTGTTTATTTGGTTATGGAAAAATGAATATTCTGAGTGTGTACTTTACATCTACATTAATGTTAAAATGTCTTCTCCCAAACTACATACAGTAGTGCCCTTCTAAGTTATTTAACAAGCAACAAGATAGAGAGTCTAAAGCCAACTTGACCTGACTGTAGGCACAATTGCCCTTTGAGTTTTAATGTTTATGTTAGCATGCTAACATGTTGATGCTAACCAGGTATAATGTTCACCAAAATCACCTTTTTAGTTTAGGGCTCTAGCATACCAACTTTTGCTTATTAGCGCCAAATACAGAGTACAGCAGGGGCTGATGGATTGGGAATGTCAGCAGGGATAAACCAAAGGACTGTACAAACTAACCAGACCAGGACAGTGCTTGGTGAAAAGTCTCAGAGAACGGAGGCTGAAGTATTGATGTTTTTGATGATGTAGTCTTGGGTCTGCCTGATCGTGCTTTGTTTGGATCCAACTGATACAGTTTCTGTTAAGTGTTTCAGAGTTAAATGCACTGACCCCTCACCGACCTTTAGTCTGGTCATGATTTTATGTTGATGAAAACCCTCTTCGCTTACAACAACAGCTACTGGCACAACAATAACCACTTACTTTATGAATCCTCAAACTTTCAAATAATTTCAGGATTTGTGTGCGATACTTAAGATTTTAAGTGTGTAACTTCAGTCAAAAAGTTATTTTGAATTGTGCAACAGGAAGCTGACAATCAGACTATGGAATATGAATTGGTTCATGGATTGGTTTGGATTGGAAAGAGAATTATAGTGTTGGTACCAGATACTGAAATTGGATCACTTTGGTCCTGAAAAGAATCAGATGAATAGCATTACAATATTCTTGATATTACCATAATATTACACTTTTCTGTTTTTGTATTCTGGGATAGAATATCTGCAACTTTATGCTTTGGATTTAACCATCCATTAAAAGTATTTTCTACATACACAGTGTTAAGGTAAAGGACATTTTCCCAGGCACTTGTATCACATTACTTTCTTTAAAGGCCTGCTTCTAAACCTCATGGTATGTTATTAGCCACGCTGTGGTTGTATGGTTCAGCCCCTTGTTGTGAGTGACAGCCACACCTCAAATGATTCACCCACACTGGGTGAGAACAGAGAAGCATGAAATACAGGTCATTCCCTGCAAGAGATAAAACAAGACAAGCAAGTTTGCCAAGTATCCTACAGAGGAAGGAAAGATGGGGAGAAAAAAGCTAAACACTGTGTTTGTGGAAAGTAGTGTCACTTAGAAAGACATGAGCCTTAATCACTTCAACACCACAACAACAACAGGACTATTAAAACAAGTGAGAGTTGCAGATGCTCTGTCATGACGAGACACACGAAATCAGGCCATTGATGGTTAACAGCCGTGAAACCACATCCATTAGCCCGTGGAGGACTAAAGCTGACTGATACAAAGAAACCAACGATCCATGCTGCTCCTGTTCCTAATAAAGCCAGAAGCTGTATTTGTTTCACATCATCACACAGGTATAATCTGTCAAACACAGGAACACCAGGTGTTCTGGGGGATTGCTCCTTCCTCACAGGAACAGGTCTTGCTGGCACTTCTCATGTTGCTTTCACATCCGGCCTTGACAGAAAGTTTACTTATTAACTTCTAGATACTGGTGGTGTTTGTATCTCTAGTGTAGTGTGCTGTAAACGCATGCCAATGCGTTTCTGTCAGTACAAACAGGTGAATCCTACCCATGCCAAGTTGTCAGGCTGAAGGAAGCGTGACATGTGTGACTGCATTGCCGCGTGAGCTCCAGCCAACATTCAGCACTTCCTCCCCATGTATGAGACTGCAAAGAAAATGAAAATATGAAAATATTTCTAATGATCAGCTTCAGGACTTCTACCCCTCATTTAGGACCCTGCTCACCCACACAGTTAAAAGGCCAAAGTTGACCTGGAAGTTTATGTATCTTTGGGTTTCAGGAAAATTGTCCCAAGGCCTACTTCAAAATATCCAGTGGTTTCACACATACAGATGTTGAAATGCAGTCTTCTATGGCAGGCACAACCAGATGACAACATGGAAAAGCGGTGTTATTATTATAACTTTACAGCATTTCTATTCTACTTTATCTAACTTAAAAACATTCTTATTTTCATTTAATTTCTATTAGTCTCCTATATTGTGCTGCTTTTCTTTATTGTCTATTCCCTTGTGATGCTGTGTAAATTTAATTTCTCATACAGGAAATCAATAACAGTTCATCTTATCTCATCTCATCTTAACAGCAGTTTCCTGCTCAGGGGGTCAGCATCCCAGACTGAGTTTGACCAATAGCAGAGAGGCTTTTGACAGATTTACAAGATATAATATTTCTTCGTTTACACATTTCCTTACATTTACATATTTCAATCGTAGAAAGTTTGGAATACTTAAACATTGGAACGATATTCCATTTAAAGGTTTTGCCACGCTTTTGAAAATTCAAAACCAAACCCTGAATTCCTGATTTAGTGCTTCAGCTTCTGTGAATTTTAAGATAGGTTGACTTGGTTGACATCATGCCAGAAAATATTGTGAAGCATCGTTTTACAACAACTTCCAACTGAGGCAAACAATCATGTGTCTCCACCGAAGAAATTCTGTTTAATACAGTCATTTAAAACTGACACTGTGATGGGACAGGGACACTGAAACCTGGAAGACTTTGGCTCTTACAAAACAGTTGGTGATTTGTTTATGTATCAGCCCTGACATTAGTTCTGGTTGTGTAGATGTAGATATATATTACACTTCATCTAAGAGGTTTCTTTTTCAGGATGCCATTCACTGTAATGTAATGTAGCCAACAATTTTAGTTTAATTTAGCTATCGCAGCAACCGCAGATATTTAGGACAGTCTCAATGCTTTTATTTCTTATCTCTAAAATAAAAGTTAATCTGCTTTCATGACTACATTTTTTCCAACTGGTAAACACCTGAACATTACAGCTGCAGCTTTAACACTTTTTATTACCCAATTAGTGATTAACAGGCCTTATGAAAATAAATGTCTGATGAAGCCATAGAAAACTGACAGACACATGGTCGTTCACTCGACAAATAATCTATCTCTCATTTGGAGGACTTTCACAAGCCATTCATTAAAAAAAGAAAGTGGGTTTGTCGACATTACAATCAGGGTTCGTGTGTTATCCAGAGGGGGAATGTGAGGAATGTAAAAGGTGCTGGGTGAGAGAAACTGACCTGGATTCATAACGATACCCACTGAAAAATGTCAGATTCAATCTTAACTTACTTAACAGGAGCACTGGATGTTCAGGGGATAAAAACAAACAGCTGTCAAGTTAAGAGTGGAGACGGGAGGAGCTGCAGGTGTTATTAGCTATCTTAGTCACCTTGTCTACCTGTAGTTTTATGGAGACGTTACTTCAGCTAGTAAGTGACCAAACTGACAACGGATAAAACATTAAAATGACAGGACAATGGTGTTATATGTTGTCCTAACTTTGAAAAGTCACAATTGACACACAAAAAAAGACGAAATTCGTGTGTGGTTTTCAGCTCATGTCGAGCTGAAGAAGAATAACCCGCTTTTTAAACTGTTTCCATGATTATGACGAAGTTAGTTAGCTCGCCCAGCTAGCTTGTTTTGCTAGCTGACCGGTCATTAACCGCAAAATGTCGCTAACGACCGTTTAACACCTTGTCCGTCGCGTCTGTTAACTTAATACAACAACAACAAACAAACAAACAAACAAACAACACAGCCAAAGTTTAATCTTACCCGATGTAGAACCCGAGGATGAGCAGTGGTGTCCACACGAAAACTTTCTGTTTATTTCCAGGTTAGGAAGGGGAATAATATCGCTCAACACCTTCCAGTGAGAGGAGGAGACAGTGAGGATGTCTCAGGAGGGGCAAGTGCACGGAAAAACAAACCGAGCAGGAGGGAGTTGTTTTAAAGAAACCCCAGTCTCCTCTGGATGAGTCTCTACGGAAGCCCTGAGAGGCAAGAGTGGAAAACAACTGATCCATGTTTTTAATGTCTGGTCTTGTTTTTTGTCAAACTTTCTTTAGTTATCTTGTGTGTGTATTCCCATGGTTATTAGAAATTATGAGATGAAAACAAACTGTGAGTTGAAAAGTCAAAATTATTAGATTAAAAGTCAAAAGTATGCCTTATGTTGACTATTTATCTATAATTATGACTAAACATTTGACTTTTTCGTTCATTAAGTGTAGTTTTCTCCTTTCTTCTTTTTAGAATACTTACTTTTGTGTTCCTGTCGCAACACCTTTGCATCTATTGTGCTGCCATGAATTACTTTTGCATTCCTATACATTACTTTTTGTTTTCCCTCACATTACTTTAGGGTTTTCGCAACACTTTTGCGTTCCCTCCTCTTGTAACCCAAATGGGCACTATAAAAACAAACACCTAGAAATATTATGTTGGTAAAATTAAGTTTCACCTGCCAAACTTTTTTACCCTGTTCTTATGGATTTAAAAAAAAAAAAAAAAAAAGGTTACTAATTACCCTAGGAAAACTTTTATTTTTCTAGTCTCATTAATGAAAGAAATTAAATGTCATCCCAGCAAAACCATTTTTTCATAGAGAAAAAAAAAATCAGATCAGACATTGAAAATCGATCGTTATACATCTATTTTTCATGTTGTAGTTTTGTTTTTTATTTGCCTGTCAGGGCTTCTATAACCTCCTTCCTTCTCTAAGTATTGTGGGAATCACTGGCAACACATTCCACAAGCTCATTCAGCAACACTGACTGCTGCTGCTTCACCTCACTTAAATGAATGCAGACAGGAGGCATCCATGTCACGTCTCCATGACCCTGCATGCTCCGCTGTAATCCCGCGGTCACTGATAGAAATGAGCAGATTGATTTTTAAAATGACTTTCCCTGTAGGAAACAATGAGACCAGTCCAGCAGGGTGGAAACCAGTTGGGTGTGAAAACTGAGAGGCTTTTTATTTTGTCACCTTAAACAACCTTTTCTTCATGTGGGCAACCACAGGGAATGCAGGTAGCAGCTCAGGTAGTATGTCTCATCATTTTATTTTGATTTTTCACCAGACACTTTTGAGGGCATATTGAACTGGATCGAGGATGTGTATTTTGGTAAGCTATTAGTTTTTATACATAAATTTTACCTGTCCCTCCTGTGGACAGAGAGTACGAACACTGACAGCTGAGCAGAGGCGGTCAAACCTCAGGTTGAGAAAGTAAATGGATCTTGTCGTGCGAATGTTTAATCCAACGCTGTTTACAAATTTAAGAAAGGACTTTCAACCTCAATTTATTTTCTTTAGCCAACATGAATGAGAAGTAACCAAGGTGCTCAGATAATTTTATCATCTGTAATTCCATAACTGGGTGAACCCACCTGCTGGAGAAGCCCCAGAACAGCAGCTGAGAGCCAAGAGATACAAGTGTTAAGCAGCAGAGGGTTGTTAGTTGAAAACACATATGTGGTCGGTCCTTATTTGACAAATGTCATCAAAAGGCAGCAGAGATGCATCGAGCTGAGCCGCTGCCAGAACCACAGCCATGATTTAAGAAACCCTGAGGTCAGGAGTAAACTCCTTCTCCTCTCTTAGAACAGCGGTCGTCAACGGGCCGGTGCTCACAACCTCTCCCCCCACCACTGAGATATTTACCTCACAGCATTGTGAAAGTGCCCAAATGGAAAAAAAAGAGGAGTTTATTGGATGTGTGTCCAATCAGAACTGCACACAATTCGGCTCTCACAAACACACTCAAATAAAATCTATTTTAAGTCAAACTGTGTCGCTGGCACAGAAAATTTGGTGTGAAAGCTATTCCCAAATCAAAATCCCCGGAAACGCACTTGCATTCTCCACGCATGAGAACCAGTTTCTCAGAACAATCTATTCAGAAGCCAAAAAGGTCCCTAAAATACACATTTAAATACTTGGACAGTGTTTCTTCACTCATGGAAAAGGTTAATATTTTTGTCTTAACAATACTCTGCAGATTGTTATTGGTTTGAGAACCTCTTCCAAAATATCCCATCGGAAAGCAACTCTAGTGTGCTAAAAATGTGTCCACCGTCACTTTGGTCGGATCTTTTCAGAGACAATAAGACATGGAGGACTTATTACAGCTTATGATAAGTCTCTGCATTTACATATGAGTAGTTGAGTGTTGTACTTAAGTTTGTTGACAAGCTCATGCAGCTTAATGGGAGATGCTAAGAGGGTCATGGTTACGTAATGATGACCTTGTCCACGCCGCCTTTACATCATATATGTTACATTTTACCTTGAAACCTTATTTGTTTTTTCCCAACCAGGCTTTGTCACTAAAAATCCCATGAATACTATTAATGTTGTGTAGAAAAGGTTGACCTTGTACAGCACGTCCTCACATAGATGGTAGTTTCCATTTCTTTGTTGTCCAGCAGGTGGCGTCATTGCATTATAAGTCTTTAGCATCAGTTATAAACCAAAACACTGGAGCTTGAACTGAAGCAAAGCCACCAGGAAGGGATGTAAAATGCTTCAGCTTTGGAAATGATTTGAGGTTGTCTGATGAGAGACTCACTGAAAATCTATTACATTTTGACATCTCGTATGGTCATCCCCGGGCTAATGAGTTAAAATCCTCCAGAACAGGTTATTGTATAACATTCAGGAGAAACTGTTTCCTCATGTATAAAGAAAAATGCTTTGTTGATTTGCGATGGCAGAAAGAAATTCTGAACTCATTGTCTCCTATAAATTAGTATAATTTAAACATAAAACAAAGATCCCTACGTGCAGGAACATTACCATCAACCTTTAGATACTAGCAGATTTAGTGCCTCTCCAGAGGACAGACCTGTGTGTGCTAGGTGAGATTGAGAATGAGGTTTATTTTTTTGGTTTACTGTAGCTGCCCTGTCTTCCAGGATTTAAGGGATGGAAGTTTTTACTAAATGTACTTTAAGAAGAGAATCTTTTTTTTTTTGTGGCAGATTTTGTTTGCCAAGCTTGGCAGAGAAATCAGAACATCTTGTTCAAGACGAGCCGCAAAATAATCTAATTTTGTAATGAAACTGAATGTTTGACCGCTGCAACTGTAATTTTCTGATGATGTCTTATAGGGTTGGGCACTTTGTGTGCATGACATGAAAATGAAATACAAATTAGTCAATCATTACAGCATAAAACATTTAAAATACGCAATCTGAGTAATGCCGACATAAATCAGTAATAATAATAAGCCTCTGATTTACTGGGTGTCTACAAGTAGCAAGTTTAACCAAATTTAAGACTTACTTTTGGACCAATCATTTTTTCTTACCTGACTACTGCAGCTAATTACAAGTAGTATAAATGTGGATTTTATGCAGGAATATCTGTATTTGTATGAGTGAGAGGTTAACATACATTTTGCCAAAATATGAGTGCACGTACGACATAAAAACGATTTTCATGCAGAAGAGCTCGACTGATTTTGACAAAAATAATGATGGATAAATCAAACTAGATAAAATCTTGGCAATGTGGCAATTAATGCATCACAAATTCAAATGTAAGACTATTTTATCACTTTTAAGGCCTTATATTTATAAAATGTAATTTAACACATTAAGACCTTTTAAAGGACCCACAGACACCCTGTATGATTTATGCAAACATGCACATCGGAAACTGCTTTTTGCCTTTTTCTTCCTCGTTTAAGGTCGGTGTTGATGCTGTTTTTTATTTCTCGATCTTTATCATTATAATTCATGCAACGCTAGACAAATGTATCCTGAATTTAATAGTCATCTGTAAGATATCTGCATGTGAAATATGTAACTATAAACACGTTTATCAAAACTCTCCAAAAAAAGATTTGAGGGATCACTGCCAAACATATTAGACTGTGTGGTGGTGAAGTGGTTGTGTAAATAAATGTGTCTGCCAATATGATTTGGAAGATTTTCCACAAATATCAACATCTGTATTGGCATCAAAAATCTCAGTTCAATCTACTTGTCCACACTCTGGACGCTGAGATCTTCCCCTTATATGTACAAACTTGCAGACACACACCACTGTAATGAAAAACACATGAATTCAGAGAATGGAAAATAACAGAAGCACTGCCAGAGCCTCTTCATGAATGCACCTTGCTGCATTATTTACAGCACTATTTTATTTGATCTTGATATGACGGGCAGACATCTTAAGCTGAAGACGCCAAACACTCTTTCTCTGGGGCATCGCGTTGCAGAAAAGACCAAGTGCTGTAAGTTGATCATGAGTCAAAAAAAAAAAAAAAAAGAAAGAAGCTAATTAGTTTTTCTGGATTAGAAAAAATAAACATAAGAGACTAACATGTAAAAACATTTTCTATGACCAGAAAATACCTCAAGGATGACAACATATCAGCTATTTACAAAAACATCAATAATATATTTATATATATATTTATATATATTTTTTTAATCTTCTATACCCACTAAAATATACCAAAGAAGCAGCTATTGGTCAATCTGAGGAACTCGTTCACCAACATGTTTTTGAAAAATGGTTTAAATATCCTTCAGCTGTAGATGTGAAAACTCAAAAAAGGAGGGAAAAAAAAGAAAAAGAAAAGACACGTAAATAACTTTAAAAAATATAACGCGATGAAAGTCATGAGTTTATCCTGTGTGCCATTTTGGAATACTGCAGAGTGTGAGGAGGTAAGCCACTTCAACCAGCTTCTCCAGTGGATCAGAGTTTGTTCGGGGGATGGACCGTCTTTCTCCGTCCACGACAAAGACTTCCCAAAGTCTTTCGTTTTCAGTTCGTCAGCCACGTGCGCACAAAGATTCAGACACAGTTCCTTGACGACTGATGTAGGCCACAGACAAAATAGAAGGGCACTTTTTTCAAAACATAGCAACCTGGGGATGAACCCTTGTGTTGAATTAGAGGAAAGGGGACACAGTCTGGACTTGGGAAGGGACAGAGGGTTTAGCAGCCTTCTTGTTTGTCAAGAGTTTGTTTCACAGTTGAATCCATTTTCCACCCAGTCTAGCATAAACTTGGCAATAATATTTACAGTATATAAACTACAATCATGAACAAGAGAGACACGGGAGGTTCATCCTTAAATACAAAAAAAGTGTCTTTCTGGCGTCCATGCTTGGACGTGCTGTAGTGTGTTTGTGGCATCTGGGGAGAAAAATAAGGTCCTGAGATATGCACTGATTGGCGCCTGATGAGAGAGTGATAAAAGTGTGATCTATATAAAATGACAACGAAAAACAAAAATATATTTAAATCTATAGCACACATGTTTGCTGGGGATGTGTATAGTATGTTAGGAGGGGCTGGACCGCGGTAGGGCCAGTATTCGTCCGTTGGTCTTTCCCCCGTTCATGTGTGTGAAGGGGATGTGGTGCTCCTCGTAACTGCCCCTCAGGCCCATGGAGGAGGCCTCGTCCCTGTCCAAACACTGCTCCCTCTGGCAGTAGGACGACGGGTCCAGCGGGATGCTCTCCATGTTCTCCATGTCCAGGTCGAAGTCTTCGCTCTCGGGCGGCTTGTTCTCCTCGCTGTAGAAGAAGGAGACCTCCTGGAAGGTGGGGTGCAGGTCCTCGCGCAGCATCTCAATGATCTCCTGGAAGGCAGGACGCATCTTGGGGTTGTACTGCCAGCACATCTGCATCAGGTTGTGTCTGGGTGAGAAGAGAGGAAGAGCGAGATCACTGTTAAAAGATACTCAATTTGTTTACACAGTTGGAGAAGAATGAAGCTGCAGATTACTTTTCAATGCTGATTATTTTCTTGATTGAACAGTTAGTTGGCATATAAAATGTCAATAAATGGTGAGAAATGTTGCACTCACAGTCTGTCAGCGCAGTTGTCTGGTCTGTCCAGGAAGCCTCCGTCCATGACAAACTTGAGGACCTGCTCGTTGGACAGGCCCTGGTACGGCTGCTCTGCCAGCGTGCTGATCTCCCACAGAACAACCCCAAATGACCTGGCAAACCGGCAGACAAAGACAACAACAGCAACACAGGGAGAATGAGGACAGGCCAGTTAGACACCCCACAGAGTAAATCTGTCTGTAAACACTTGAAGCAGTGAACAGGACGACTGAGGGCAGAGGCTGGTAAACAACGCTGGATGAAAACAGGTTATCTCAACACACAGGTCCTGACCCCATATTTTAATATTTGTAATGCATTTACTGTTTGTTATATACCAATGTTGCTCTAAAAATGAAAATAAATAAATAAATAAATTTAATCGAAATCTTAAAAAATCTTAGAGCTGACTTTGAATGTGCTGTTTTATGAAATGCCCTCTATAAACCCTAATTTCTTGTCAGCTCCATCCTCAGTTTCTCCTCTTAAATATAATGCATAACTGTCACTCAACGTTTCATTATGCCATATACAGCACCAACACACAAAGAGGCGTCACTGACCAGCAGTCTGAATTTGCAGTGAAGACTCCGTCCTTCAGAGACTCGGGAGCCATCCACCTGACGGGCAGCAGGCCCTTCCCTCCCTTCCTGTAATAGTCAGTCTCATAGATGTCTCTGGTCATACCAAAGTCTGTGGAAAAGAGAGATGCCTTTTATTAGTTGAACTGATGTTAACTGTTACAAAGTGTTTGCTTTATGTTAAAGGGGCTTATTAAATTTCAATGTGCCATTTGAGGCCCCTGATGATTTGTCTTGTGTTTTTTAAAATTCAGGTTGTAATCTATTGCAATACTGTTTTATCCTTGTGATGCACTTGAGAAAGTGTTAAATATTTAACTCACTGATTAATGCATCTAGTACTAGTTCTGTAATGTAATTATTAATTAAAAATGTAGAGTAACTATATGGGTTATGATGGCTATGCCTAAACTAAATAGTGGGGCTGCAAAGATGGGATAGTAAATAATGCACTGAGTAAATTAAGTGTACCGTACTGAAACTGAACTTCTTATTTATTTAACAGTATCATTTTATTTTCTATGTTGAAGTTTTAAAACAAGCACAAAGGAAATCACTAACATCAGACATCTACATACAAGACGGCAGCAAAATGTGCTTAAACGTACCTCCTATTTTGACGGTGAGATCTGAAGCTACCATGCAGTTCCTGGCTGCCAGGTCTCTGTGGACAAACTTCTTGGCATTAAGGTAAGCCATGCCGTCTGCGATCTCAGCAGCCATTTGGATCATCTCCTTCAGAGTGGGTGGCGGACGCCCAGGATTGTTCTGTGGGACATGAGACAGATTTTCACTTTCTGATCTGCTAACACAGAGATACACTTTTATTTAATGTCACCAACTCATGATGTAGCATTGGTTTTCATACTTAAACATGGTTGTTTCAGACAACAATAGGAAAAATAATCATGTTTATTATCCACAAAAGTTGTTCACACAACAGTTTTCCCAGTCGGTTTGGAGGCCTGGTGTTCGTTTCCAAACATCACTGTTTTCAGCTGACTTTAGTGCTGACTGCTCAAGTCCTCTGTCAACACCCATCCTCCTTTTCCAATCCATGTCTCATCTGTATATTTACGCACTTCAGAGGATAACACACTACAATCTGTACACACAATGGTAACTGAAACACCACAGAGACAGAGATCCATATAAGTCCTCACAGTCCCTCAAATAAATATATCACATAAATGTAATTTAGTTCAGACTTCAATCTGGCCGGTGAGAAAACAGCAGAGGGAGTCAGAATTTTTCCAAAAAGTCACTCTGCTTAAAGTGCCAACCAAATGATTGATTTCAACATTAATGGATTCAAATTGTTCTGTATTTGTACATCTCATTGTGGTCTTAGATAGAAATTAAGGAACCTCCGTGGTTCATCATGAAAAGTAAAGTGTATTCATATAACACCTTTAAATATGATTAAGTAGTTCCTTTGCTAGTAAGAGCAGTAGCAGATCGTGGACAGATAATATCTCAATGCAGAAAAGTAAAAAAATCAGAAATTTAAGGCCCAAACGGATGGCTAAACATAACAGATGTGGAGATGTGGGTTTACATTTTAAGACAGGCTGCTGCTTGTGGATTGGCGAAGACAGTTGAGCGTAAGCAAATATAATGCAAGCATATGTTTTAAAAGTAACAACAGGAGAGAAATAATAACGTACAGAAGCTCATTCTGATCAATTTTGATGCCGCAATAATCAGTTTCTAACCACATCATAGCTCAAAGAATCAGAATCTCAATCCAATTCTATGAGATTTCTACCCCTGTTAAACAGTATGTGTGCAAACTACTGATAGTTCTACAGTTCTGCTTGTTATCTCCTTCATAGTAAGTATAATTTCCACACAGAGGTAAAAAGAAACCAACCTAAATTTGCATACTGATAAGAAAAATGCAACAAAGGATTACTGTACTGTATTTATCTAGATGAAATGCAGAAGTGGAAAGAAGAAGCATGACAGAAGTATTTCCACATGTAAACTGTTCACCTAAAGTTCAGTCCAACCTTAAAAGTTGAGACCAACCTTAAAAGTGTGAGCACTTCAAACACTCATATTCAGTGTGTGATTCTCATTACCTCAGCATCAGGTCGCAGAGAGCGCAGGAAGCTCTTCAGGTCGCCATGGGTCATCAGCTCCATCACAACCAGGGTGGGCTGGCCTTTAGACACAACGCCCAGCAGACGCACCTGAGAGACAAATATGGAGGGGGCTTTATTTCCATAAAGTCTGGTCTGATGGCATTATGACAACTGGTAACAGCAAGGTGACACCGCTGACCTTCACACAGCTAAATGTAGAAGAAGTCTGGCATGAACACATGATGGGACATTTGATCCTTACTATTCTAGATCAGGACTTTGTCTCATTATTGAGATTTAAAACATACCAGTGACATCAGTTGATTTACACTCTACCTCACACTCAAAATACTCCAATAACTTCTGCTTATGTACAAATCTGTCTCTCTCCTTACCACATGGTGGCAGCTGAAGGCCTTCATGACAGATGCCTCATTCAGGAACTCGATTCTCTCTCTCAGGCTTGCCGACTCATTCACCGTCTTCACTGCTACACGCGTGTCTCCTTCTCCCTTGATGATGTCCTTGGCAATGCCCTCGTAGACCATGCCGAAGGAGCCCTGACCCAGTTCCCTCAAAATGTTGATCTTGTCTCGGGGCACCTCCCACTCGTCCTCCTCATACACTGCAGGAACATTTCCCGGAATGCAACTTAATTTATGTAAAGTAAGTCTTGAATTCTCAAATAAACTGTAGTGTAAGTGTTTTATGAAGCTGTAGCTTAGAGGGATTCTGGGCGTGTATATTTGCTTTGGAGCATTTGAACTGAATAAACAAGGAAACACAGAGGAGAGCAAAGTTTTGCTGCTCTGACCTAAATAGGATATCTTTGCGATCCCTTGACCTGTTACAGGAAGCTGCTTGTCATATATGAAGTTTCAGAGGATGGATCGACGGGTGCGTAGGTGATAACCATGGGCCGACAAAATCAGATGAAGATAACCGAATGAATGTCTTTGTGCCGCAACATCGTTATTAGAATTAATTCTTGATTGCAAGTGAGGTGAACAGTGTGTGGGAAATTTTGTCCTAATTTATAAAGTTTCAGAGACGCCTTTGCTCAGTGAATACTATTGAAATAGGGGCAGATAACTGGGCTTTTCATAAACTGACATCACTCTCAGAAATTTCTACTGGCATCAGAAACATAGCTCGAGCCTCTGAAGCTCTGACGTGTGTGGTAGCATTTTTGAGCAAAACACCATAATCCCTTAAATCAAAACTGCAAATCCAGTTAAAGGTTAAAACAAACCTCAGCTTCTCTATCGTCCATCAAATGGTTTAAACAGTTTGCTCACCGTCATTAGCGCTGAGATACTCTGGGTTTGAAGAGGCATAGATTGGACCACTGGGTCCTTGAGTTTGACTGAAAGGAAAAAAGAAAAAAAGCATTAAATAATGATACAAACCAAATATGAAATACTGAGGAGACAAGTGTCAGCATTTAACAGGACGCACTTCTTCTTGAACATGACGAATCCGGCCACGGACACAAACAGCAGCAGGATGAAGCAGATGACTGGTCCAATGACGATCTTTACGATGTAGAGAGGGTCGCCTGTTGAAAACATCCGCTCAGACAGTGAGTCACAATTCAGGTGAAGGACAAAAACAAGCTCTTATTAAACCCACTCATTACACCGCAGCTAGGATCAATACGCTGCTCAGTAAACATCATCTGCTTCACGGAGCATCTTTTGATCCTGTGATTATGGTGAGGAGGAATGAGTCATACAAGGCTCCTGCATGTTTTTCATGTTCTGCTTTAGATAGATTTACATTCAGTTCTTGTGGGATTTAAAGGTTTGTGATGGCAGCTCATCGGATTAGATGGAAGATAAGAAGATATTTAGTATTACAGTCCAAGGTTAAATAAGAGCAGACTTGTAAGTACATATGCCCTAAAGCACACAATGAATGGCCCCACTCCTATTCAAGAACTTTTAGTAATTCATTAAGATCTCTCAGAATATGAAATTTTTAACAAATTTCAACAAATTACTTTACTACTAAACCAACACAGTGTCACAGATCCATACTACGGATTCTATGCAGGTTTTGAGTATGAGCTGCAGGGATACTCAACTCAACTCATGTATAAATGACAGGAGGGGGGCAAAACTTTGGTTAAATTTGAGAGTTTATACATTAAACATGGCCGGAACTTCTTCCATCATGCAGTCACTCAAATGATGGAATGACTCAAATCCAGTACAGTTACTTTTGCTCCTCGTCTTTCCTGTCACTACACTTTACACTTTGCACAGGCTGAAAGGCCATAGAGTAAAGATCAGCCTACATCATTAGCAGCCTGATTTATGCATTTGGGACGCAGCTTCAGTCTAGACTCTGTTTGCCTTCATGGTAGACGGACTTACTTGGGTCCTGGACGTAGAAGTATGTGGGCTCGGTCCAGGATCCGTTGCCAGCCAGCGAGGTGGCCCGGATCCTCACTGTGTAGTTCCCAGGATGCATCACTTTCAACTTGCAGCCACGGGTCACTTTGTACATGTTCCTTGACACGCAGTAGTGCAGCTCCTGCAGAAGAATGACACTGAGGTTCAGGCAGGGGACAACAAACACTGTCGTATGACAAACAGCTGCTTCATAATCTCCAAGTTTAAAATAATGACTCATCTATAGGATACACTGTTTCCTCTCCCACTGTATCACATTTTTATGGTTCCACTGCGGAAACATCGGAGTTATTTTTTATTGTTTTCCACAGCAAATAATAGTCAGCAGATGTTTTGTAGATCCGTCTCCATAGTGACTAAAACATGGTGTGACGCTGAAATTATCTCTCCATTAGGTTTATCAACCAAATGTCATTAGTGAACCCACAGGACCGAATTTCAACGTAAGAGTCAGTTAATAAGTACTGCTTCTCGTATTTGTCCGTGCTGCATGGCTTGTTTTAAGATGAATACATTTAATTTGATCTAGTTAAATAGTCTTTCATCAGCAGCCTGAGCCATTATGTTTAATGAGCAAGGGGATTATAAAAAGTGCTTTCTGAATAAGTCTGTATGTACGTGCTGTAGTGAACTCCCAGTGCACTCGGTGACCGAGCGGCTCAAATCATACACTAAAGCAATAAAGGCATGACAGCTGTGTGTGCAGATGTGTTTCTTTACCTCTGTGTCTCCCAGTCTCTTGTAGTTGACCTCGTACAGGATGATCATACCATTAGGAGTCACTGGTTCCTGCCACGTGATGTGCACTGTAGTTTCGCTCACCTCGTAAATGATGGGACCCACGATGTCATCAGCTTTATCTGCAGGAAACAAAGTCATGATGTTTCACTGGTATTAAAACACGATTGTTTTGAGTAAATAGAACATAAAGATCAAGAGGTGTCCTAGTTTTTACACTGACCTCTGTCAAATGATACAAAAATGCCAAAAATCAACAGACGTTATCATTCAAAGTCCCATGACATTGCCATTATATGGTGCAATTCTTTTTGAAACAGTGCAGGACACGAACACATTTGCAATAAGAATGACAGTTGGGGAGTTACAGAGGATATTCATTAATTTTAAACATTAAAATCTGTTTAAAGGTTTTGGGGTGTGTGTTACAGCTTCAGAGGGAGCAGCACAGAGTCTGATACAACTGGGGCTCAACAATTTCAAGAAGTTTGAAAGTGTGTGGAGCTAAAGAGAAATTAGTTTACCAGATCCTATAGCTCACTCTTCTCTTCTATTGTTTATTTATTTATATACATATATTGTGTTTATTATTACTTGTTTCACTTATTGATGCAATTTGTTTTGTCTATTTTTTTCTTTCCGCATTCTTCCTGTTGTGTTGCTGTGCCCTTTTTTCTTTTCTCTTGATATGTTCGAGTCTGGTGTCCTTCAAGTCCTGTGCTGTGTCATATGTGTTTTCATGTTGGTCAACTGTATAGCACAGTCACTGCATCCAGACGCCTCAGAACTAAAAAACATCCAACCTTATAGTAGAAAAAGTACAATGGAACACCATTTGAAGATACCATATTTGTAGAAGGCAGTATCTGTATGAAGCTAGTAAAAGTGTTTAACCGTCTGTTATCTCGTGTCGTTTTTTCCGTCTCTATTTCATTTTTATATTCAAGAGGATTCACTGCTGAGGGTTCAACTGTGTAAACACTGGCCAAAGAGACCTTATTTTGTTACAGTGAGCTAAGTCTTTGTTTGGCATTGTGCACCTGGAACACTTTGAGGTCTGGCTTTGGGAAATTTGAACTCAGCTGGAACGCTGTGTTAAAACAAAACAACCAAACAAACAAAGGACGCTGCTTGTAAAACAAACCCAGCATTTCTACATAACTGTCAGTGGTTGAGCTGTGTCAGTGGTTACCAGGTTTTGATGTGATTTTATTACAGAGAGCGAGACTCCTCCACTCTTGATTAATACTTATAAAAAGACATATCTGGCCTCCTCACCTTCAGGCATTGTGCGGGCGCTGACATACGCCGCCATGCTGCAGCGGGCGGGGTCAGTCGGATGGTTGCAGGCATGGACCTCGATCTGGTAGCTGGTGAAGTGGCGCAGGTTGGAGATGACGGTGGATTCCTTGGCGTGGACAGTGACCACAGTCTTTGTGCTTTCAAAGGTCTCCCCGTCCTCGTCCACTGGGACGTCTGTGCCCTGCGGCGGGCTCGGGGCAGTGGTGAGGAAGGGGTGCGTTCGGTTGGCGATGAACATCACAGAGCGTCGCTGCCTCGAGCGTCTAGAAAAGGAAAGTTTGAAGTGATAAAGTTTATGTTCTTGTGTGTTTCTGTCTGTTCTCGCAACTGTTGAGTGGATGGGCTTGAAATTAAGTTGAGTACTCCAGAAACATTTAAAAAAGACACATAACTGGGCAAAATGTAAGACTATCTGATGGTGCATGATTTAAATTGCTGTTTTAGTCCAACTTAACCCAGTCTAACATTTCATTCTTGATAAGACAACGCTGTTGTCAGCTGTCTTACTTGATCTCAAAGACTTCATTGTGGAGGTAATTCTCAAAGGTTTTGCGGTACTCCGAGTCCTCTTTCTCCTTTTTGAGCTCCTTGTCGGTTTTGGGGCAGGCGCAGCATCGTGTACCCTGGCCCTGCTCCTCCGTCTGGTTCCACTTCTGCTCCTCGTCACTGTCCACCTGAGTGGGCACCCGTGACGGCAGCTTCATACCTGGTGAAGTCCAACCAGAGAAAATAAAAACAATTAGACAGAGTGGGGTGACAAGTGCATTAAACACAGACACACAACACAGTCTTGTGCACAAATATTCACATACACACCCTCCCACACACATGCCTGACGGGCATGTCTGTCATTGTCATCCCCAGGTCCTCACGCTCTCTAGTGGAGATAAATTACCAGTGACATGACCTCCCTGCAGACTCCCATCTCGCTGGATGTGTGGGAGTTACAGGAGTTCAAACAAGGAACGTTTGGGCTCAGATGTGTGCTAACATGGAAGGGCACTGATGGCGCAGACGCAGGTCAGGCTGTGACGGGAATAATCCAACCAAGATAGATGTCTGAACTTTGCATGAACCCCAGTCTGAGTAAGAGGAAGATCCAGACTGTCTCAGTGTCAGACTTCATGTAGTTTAAGCACCATAACACCACCCAAATAAAAGATTCACCTTTACTGGAATTGATTTTCTTGCTCAGTGGCTCCAGAGTAACGTTTTCCCTGTAAGGGGCAACGGTTCAGTTTGCAAAGGGGGCACTATGCTTAAAATGCACTCAGAGATGAAACCGTTCTACAAATGGCTTTTCTGTTGCACTTTATGACCACAGTCACATTCTACTGAGAGGTCATGAACACTGTGTCTTAGATATATTGCTGGTGATGTTAAACTCCAGTTTTGGTGATTTCAAGGTTTAAAATGGATGAAAAATGACATACAACTCCAGTGCTTTCACAGAACAAAGAATGAAAAATCTTTGAAACAAAGGAAAGATTGAGATCGAGATTGTATTGTGTGTCACGATAAAAAACACAGTAATTTGATTGTGGTGAATTTTTATTATCAGGAATTGAGATAATCATGAATATCCTCACATTAGTGACTTAAAAAGACTGTGTAGCTTGCTGATGTACAGTCCTACACTGTTTTCCTGATTTACTTTGAATTGCCTGTCACCATCTTTGAAGGCATGGCTTCCATTCTGTTTCCCACACAATAACAAGTTAAATCAGATGTTTGTGAATACTGAGGATTTACATGACTGCCACTTATTTATCTTATCCGCAGGAACCTCATGATTACTTAAATGAGATTATTTGATTATTTGTTTTGACTGAAAAAAGAAGTGTATCCTGTCTGTGACGCAATACAAATATGTATTTACAAAAAAGTGTAAGGTTAAATTGATTCCAGTAAGTTTAAGGGCAATCTTACTCTGTATTTTTAAGTTCTGAGAATATTTTCTCTGAGGATACAGGTGTCAATCAACTATGTTGGATGGGACAATCCTGACATGAAATGTTCATATTGACCCATGCCTATCACAAATTATCATTGTTTGTTTCAGAATATGCTTTTATGTTGTTGGTTGTGTCTGTGCATTTTATATAACCCTGATTCCAACAAACAATTTGGGACAGGAGCAATGAAAGACTAAGAAAGTTATGGGATATTCACAAACACCTGTTTGGAACATTCTACAGGTAAACAGGTTCATTCGTAACAGGCAGTGGAATCATGACTGGGTATGAAAGGGGCATCCTGGAAAGGCTTAGACTTCCCAAGCAAGGAGGGGGCAAGGGTTATCACTATGTTAAACACATGATTATATAAAGGATATTACGATCTACCCACATAAAACTATTATCCATAAACATGAAGAAAAGTGAATGCATTCTGTTTTTATTCACCTTTCAGTGTCCCCAATTGTTTTGAATCAGCATTATATATATAGCATTATATATATATTTAAAATTGTCTAAAAACAATCCAGCCATCAAGGAGAATCAGATCACAAAGTCACAGCAGAGCGTCTGGGGAGCAGACTTGAACCAGTCAAGCCTCTGAGTGTGAAGAGCTCCTCTACTAATGGAAAGATGTCAACAGACATTCTCTCTCCGTCTCTCACGCTCAGACAGAGTCAGAGACACAAAACCACAAACACAGAAGCATACACACAAACAGGAAGACCACAAACAATGTGGCTCACCCTTTTGGCAGTAGTCGAACTTGTAGAGCTCGCTGGCCTCGGGCTGGCGCTGGCAGAAGACCAGGTAGTGAGTGATGTTGCCATTGGGGTCATTGGGAGGTTTCCACTTGAGGATGATCTGAGAGGAAGAGTTGGACGAAGAAATGGGGTCCAGCGGAACTGAGGGTTCTGGGGAGACGTCACAGAAAAACAGAAGAAGAGAGTTGATTAATAGGAATGATAAATTGCATGTAGAGCTTCTTAAAGGACAGAGTTTATTTATCCACCAAATTCTGTCACTAAGGGGAAGATTGAAGAGGAAAACAAAAGCTGAACATAAGAACCTTCATATAGGTCAAAGTTACAGCAAGATTGTTATACATGATGGTTTTAGTTGAATTTTACTTTGTTATATTTCGTGCCATTTTTCTCTCTATTTTAAAAAAAAAAAATGTATTGCATAAAGTGTGTTTACAGGTCTTGTACTGCTGCGTCTGTCAAAAAAAGTGGTATAAAGTCTTGTGGCACCAGAGGAAGCGGCGCGTAATCTGACAAATTGCCCTCAGTGGTGTTATTGACTGTGCAAATTGCATTGAGTCCAATAGTGTTATAGGAGTGAAATGCTCAAATCTGGGTGCCTACATATACCCAAAATGCAACACAGCGTGACATCACTGGAGACGATTCATCAGATTACCTGCAGCTTCCTCTGGAGCCACAAAAGGATTAAAACTACTGGTCTTAACACATGCAGTAGTACTGCTCAAGATCTGTAAACACACTTCAATGTGTGGAATTGGTGGAATTACCTTTTAAATAAAACATAATAAATGCGTTCTCAATGGACATGTTCAGTTAGTTTCTACAAATGAATTATCAGACTTGATCAACCATAACAAGAGAAGGGCTGTTTCAGTCTCATTAGCATTTCCTGTTGCAGTCTAACTAATACAACACATTTACTGGCAGGGCGTCGCTCTGTGACCGACAGCTGACTGCTCTGAGCACTTGCATTTTTGGTTTGGGTTTATTACACAACTTCATGCACATGTCCCACTCATATCAGAGCTACTTGTAATATTCACACTGTCAATAACATGTACATCTGAGTTATTACAATGAGGGTAGTATGTTTCCATTTACATCTAAATGTCCACATTTTGCAAGTTCATGACACCAATAAACAAAATGTATTTCACCTCCTAAAGTCTCGGCAGCACAACACAGCCTTGTGTTCGCTGTAATTTGCACATTTGGTGAGTAACTGAATCCCAGTTTTAATACTGACTGCATATTTTAACGACAATGCTTCTTGACTGTGTGTATCACAGTCTTCAGTGAGGCTTTGGTTCCTTTTTCAAGTGTTAACCTGTGGTTTACATGTTCAGTTTCAGTTCTGGTTTTCAGTAGTTTCAGCAGGTGTGGCGTTTTGTATATTTCAGAATTTCAAATTGTTTACTTTCTTTTTTGACACTTCTTCATTTTAGTTTAGATTCTCACAGATTCTCTTACCTTGATCAATGCCAAAATAATGCATTAATTTATTTACAAGTTACATATTTTACCTCCTTTGTAACTTGTCTGCTTTGTTGCAAATTTTGTGTTCTGGGCTACACAGACTAATCAGTTTGTGTTGACAAACTCTACATGATGTGGTGCATAAGTGTAATTTTAGTATTAATTCACGTGAGATGTGACATGACTGTAGAGTTATGTGCATTTGAGTTGCAAAACAAACTGCATTGTGACACACATTTTTCTATTCCTAATTCGATCCTACTTAGTGAAAACAGATTAACAGCACTAATGCAAGAGGTGTAATAAACATGAGTCAGTGTGTGATTTGCAGAAGCAGGACTAAGACTCTGGCAGCAGCCACAAATTCTTGTTAGTGAGAATTAAACGCAGCTATAAATGTATTTGGCATCTACGTAATCATTGTTTCAGGACAGATTGTTTTATTTAATCCTATTATAGATCTAAATGTGATTTGTAAAGTTTTGTTTTGCATCAACTGTGGCACGCTGATTACAAAGTGTCTTCTCTGCTACACTTGGCATGAACGCACACTGGTGTCACCATACATCTGTCTGGTTAGTTGTATTTAGAGCAGATTGTGGGAGACAGAATAAGAGATGTTCAAGTTGGAGCTGGAGCTCTGAGGACTGTGACATGACTGTAATTAAACAAAAGGTTTATGTGTTGACATTAATACTTCATATGAAGACTGTTTGTGAGGAGGACAGATGAGAGGAAGGAGTGGTACGTGGGGACGTCAGACTGAACCCTGAGGAGACAAAGACACCAGAGCTTCGCCGCTGTGTGATTTTGTTCTCCCCGTTTCTTTACGGTGCAACACACTGGTCCAACCGCATTGTCAGACTGAGTTTCATCAGCAAGAGCTCATTTGTAATGACAGCTTTGCCCTTCTGACGAGGTCTGCTGGTTAGACATGACACAGACCAGAAACCCGGAGCGGTTGCCAGACAGATAGAAAACAAGCCTGGCTGACTGAATGATGCGTCTCTGCTGGAAGCCTGTTTCGTGTGAGTGAAGGATGTCATTTTTGATGCGGTTTTATCAAGAAGGAAAACGCACATTGTGTTAAATGAAGCCAGTTAGACAGGCCATCATGACTACGGCAAACCCAAACTGCACACGTCACACACTGTGGGTGGCAGAGTACAATTAAGTGCTGGGGAAGAGATTTATGATGCTGCGTGACCGATTGATGCAGACACCTTGCACAACATGGTGCCCTGTCGGTCGGAGGCCCCCCAGGCAAACTGTCCCATCTGTCTTCCTCTTCCCTGTTCTGGTGCCAAGGACATTTTGGCAGCAGCCTGGCCGACACACACACTCAACACTGAATCCGCCAGTCAAGTATAGTAACACCACAAGAAATGTGGATTCAAGACAGCACTGAAAATAGCTTAACTCTAGTACAGAAGTGGGAATGGGACTTTTCCACCACAGGAACTAAAAGACTCATAACCTGGAGCCTTCCAAAACCTGAACAGCACAAGGCTTTACCTTGTGTTTCCACTGCGTTTTACATACCAAAAGAGTCTTGAAGTAGAAAATGTAACATCTGAGGAGGAATGGAGGGGCAAGAGACTTGTTGTTGTGTGATACATTCCAGATAAAAATTCAGGCAGGTGCTCTTAATAAACAATAAAAAGTGTACTTCGTAAACCAGAGGTAATCCAAATATAAGAAAATCTGTCAGACAACAAAGGAAATATTTAAAAGGCTTTATTGTACTGGCTGAATAATTTAAAAAAACCTAACTTTCCACAAGAACCCAGCAAGTCAAATAGCGCTGCGTTGCTTTACTTTTCCATTACCAGTTTTACCAAGAGGGGCAGTGGCGACGCCTTGCGACCACAGCCAACCTGTTGTTGAGCCACTGTCTCCCTCCTCAAGTGTCTCCGCTTCTAATGTCTGTGGTTTGAGGTGTAATTTCTCTCCTGAGTCCCTGCTTGAATTTTTCGACATTTGATTTATTTTAATGGTTTATTGTGTGCGCTTTCAGTTGTTTTAGGACTTGTGGAATTTTATTGGGAAAAATGTATAGGGAATTAAACATGCTTGTCACCCAGATGGCAGAGATTTGTGTGGCCATTCCTCGACAGTGCTGCAGTAAGGACAATTACTCACAGCTTCTCCAGGAATGACTGCTCAACACAAATGCATCAGTTAAAGTCACACCTTCAAGCAGGAAGCCTTGCTGTAGTGAAAATTGAAAAAATGGCTTAAGAACCAGTGAACATCACAAATCTGTATCAGTCTTACTGGTGGCATTGGTGCGGACATAGATGATCTCGCTCTTGGCTCCGTGGGCCTGGTGCTCATCAGAAGCTGACAGCTGGGTCTTCACCATGATGGCGTATTGTGTCCAGGGCTTCAGTGGCAGGATGAGATGACCGGGTTCCGCCTGCTCTTTGTCCCCTTCTGTGGCTCGACGTGGAGGGTCCACATCAGCTATCACCCAGCTGTTGGAGCCGCAGGCGTCCTGTCCATCAAACTCGGTTACGTTCTGAAAAGGTCTGTGAAGATGATGGAAAAAAAGATGGTTATATGTAGCCCGAAGTTGTATTTCCGTTGAGGAAAGGTGTCGAGTTTCAGTTTGATTTTTCACAGCAGTTTATCATTGTATCCTTCAGATATGTCAGCTGAAGAGCCTTATAAACATCCCTAAGGCACACAAGACCATCAGAACTAATGGGGATATTCAGGGATTTTCCTCACTCAAGCAATCTGTATTGCATCAGCAACATCACTGAACACGTGGCTGTATCGACGGATGAATCAGTACAAACATCACATTATTATTTAATCACTTTGATGACACACTGTTTTCAGATATTCATGTTACCTTGAATTCTCTGTCAGTGTTTTAAATGAGTTATTGAGCAAGGAAATAATGTTACCACCAGATAAAGATCTAAATAATCTTTATGTTTGCAATTCAGCCTGAAGACAAACTTACGCTTCTTTGTAGAGCACCATGAAGCCCAGCAAGTCTCTGAAGTCTGGTGGCCAGAAGGCTTCCCACTTGACCATTATTTTGTCGCTCATGGTTCGAATCTGGGTGAACTTCAGCAAATGATTTTCACCTGAGGAAAGACAATAATCAATCAAAATGATTGAACAAACGAAATATAACAAAGTAAAATTCAACTAAAACCATAATGAAGAACAAAAAAAGATCAAAGTACAGGTGGAAGTTGTGTAGATTAAAACTGTTACAGTCAGATGTTAGTCAAGGAACAACTCCTTTTGTTGATTTAGAATGAAAACATCCCTGTGTCCTGGGATTCACCTTCACTTACCAAACAAATCAAAGTAGACTAAATACAGATAAGACCAGAGGGGCCCCACTCAGACAAAACCAAGACTAACGTGCTCCACCTACACTGCCAAATGCTGGAGCACTGTTTCAAGTTCATATTTCATTGTTGTCTCTGTGTTTCCAGGGTTTCGTCCTTTTATCAGAGGAAGTATTCATGTTCTGAGTCTTTACCCTTAAATGCAATGCCATGGTAAACTGGGAGGTTTTATGAAACAATCTACCTGACAAACTCTTATTTTCCCTCAGATCTGCCTCGCTTCTTGCATTTCAGTGACTCAATTTGTTCAGACGCACATCATGTAGCCACAAAGTCCTGAAGTCTCATTTATATAAAACAGTCTCAGGTATGATTTAGAAGAAAAGCACACATTAGAAGTTGTTTATAGAACCTTACTTTGATGTGGAATTGATCCTATCTCTAAGCAAAGTCTAGACTTGACGTAAGCAAGTTTCCTTCTGGTATTGCAGTTGGGGTGCATACGCGCCCCGGCATATGATGAACTTTGCATGAGTTTTATGAACAATCTGCTTGTTTGGCTGTGTGTCAACCCACCAAGTATAAGTGTTACCTGGTTTCAATCTCCTCAACCATCGCCATGATCTTGTCTTCTAAAATGCTAGACTTTCTCTTTTGGTCCAAGGATATTCCTGACTTAACTCTTTTATGAGGCACCAAATTAGGGGAAATCACAGGGCAGGTGGCATCAATTTATTCTGATTTGAGATTTACAGATCACAGGCTCATAAAATGAAAATATGATTCTTAGAACCTCCTTAAGCAAGATTTTTTTATTCTCAATGACTACCAAAAACAGAAACCCATCCCGAACCACTATGACCGAATAGATTTGTAAAACTGACACATCCCATCCCCTTCCATCTTCCTCTCTTTACTGCCTCTGTCTTATGTCAAGCTTATAAGAGAATCAAATCAAAAGTCAATGAAAGAGAGATTGTACCTTTGTCTTTATGTTTGTAGAAGCACACTGAACTAATCCCTACGCCCTGTCTCTTAAGACACAAATAAAGCAACACTGATATCACTGTGTTATTAGTGCTTTACTCTGTTGGTTGTTCCTAGTCTATCTGTGACAGCAAAAGGTCTGCAGGAAAACATTTGCAAACAGAGATAGACAGGAAATGACCATCATAACTATAACTGCGACTATGTTTGCATTTGCACTAGGGCCGACTCTGTGTTTTCTGTTGCCATAGCAACCCTCGCAACAAACATCATATCTTTTAAGCTGAGGTATCTTACATGAGGCCTGGTCTCCGTTGGTCTTGGTGGCGATGTCAGTCTTGATCTGTCTCCCTCTGGTCCCTGTCACCTCCTCCATCTTGAGGATCTCAGACATGCAGAGTTTGGGGTTGTAGTGGAAAAACATGCGTCCCTGCAGGATGGCCAGCTTGTGTTTGGACCAGTCCCACAGCTGCCGCAGGTTCTGGTTGTCCAGAGCATAGAATGAGTAATTCCTGGAAAAGAGCACACAAGATCACATGAACACATTTTTCATGATACACGATGACATTAAGCTGAGGAATATATAAAAGAGCTTCTGTGAGTAGCAAAAGTGTTTTAGTCTACAATTTTGCCATTTCTACTGTAAGTGTAGCCTATTGTACTACAAGCGTCTTCCACCTCGTCTGAATGAAGCCTCATATATGATTTGGGAAAGTCTAACCAGAAGCTGTTACCACAGAAAGACATTTTGAAAAGGTCAGTCTTTCTGCTTTTAACTCATAATTACAGGAGGAGGCTCTGACATGGAGAGAAAGAGATGGGCTCAAAAGACAGAGTCTCACCCGATTTCCTGCTCCTCTCCACGAATAACACGGAGTTTGCGGAAAAACGAGAGGGATACGAGGGCGTAGGAACGTCGCACTGTCAGGTAGCCAGTGATCTCCTCCAGCTGGCCAAGGCTGGCCTCCAGTTCAGCTGCTATGTTGTCTGCAGAAAACCAAAAGACACAAGTTTTAGTGGGACTTCTGGCGTAAATTCTGTAAATCTAAACCCAGTGTTTAAAACAGTGTCACTTCTCTTGCTTGAAGCTCTATTTCATCATCTTAGCACATAGAAAAAACATTAGTTTGCATTGTTTCAGTTATTTTTATTTTTTTTACCTATATATTGATATTTTGTTGATGAAATAGTACATTAGGTTAAACCACTTGAGATATACCATCTCATTCGCATGTTCAACTTTGATCTTATTAAATTCAAAAGTCATGTTGTTCGAGTGTTTGCTCATTTAATGTAATTTCCCTTTGTTGCCTGTTCTGCTGGTCTGTTATATACTGTTATCTGATCACATTTACTCACTTCCTCCACGCAGGTTGATGACCAGACTCCCGTTGAGAACAGTGCAGCCTCTCAACTCCTGGGCAGCCTTGACAGAGTCCACAGTTTGCAGACCCATACATACCTTGGGGCAAAGCCCTGCACAGGGAGTGCAGTTGAGCCTGTAAAGCAAAGGAAACAAACATAGATTAGAAAGGTATTTCAAGAAAATGTGCGCTTGATAACAAATTGCTTCGATGTCATTTGCCAGCTTCCTCACGATTCTCCGTACAACAGAAAAACTCTCAGCCTTAAACCTGCAGTGTCTTATTTTCTGGAAACAAGTTAACACAACACTGACATATTATAACATTTATAAATTGACAAGGTTTTTAGCAAACAGTTGCTTATTTAGACATCCAGCAGATGTGGAGAAACATTAGTATTCCCACGTTGTGTCCACTTAAATGTAATATTCACCCGCATTTAGCTCAGTTGTCCCTTTCAGCATCAACTGTACATCATCTATAGCTGCTTGATACTCCACTGCTATACAATCACTAGCTAGTCGCTAACTGCGGCTAGCTAATCTCTGTTTGTTTGGTGTAGACCCCAACATGTCACATCATGATTTTAATCTTTTTTTTTGTTAAATAAAATATGTAAAAAACAAAGTAGAAATCACAATAGGTAAGTTAAAGTTTCCATTGCAGCTGATAGACAAACACTCCATGGAGCAGAGAGCAACTACAATTAGGTAGTCTTTTTTTTCTCTCTTTCTTTTTACAAAATAGTGATTAAAGCTGCTTTCAAATAGTTCTTGGCTGCACTGTAGTAAAACAAAAATAGTTCAAGAAAAGTTAAAACTCAACTTCCGTTCTGAATTACCTGAAAATGAACTGACCCTTCACCTTGACAAATGAGTTAAACAGCCTGGCTTATATAATGTTTCCATAACAAGTCCCTTCTCATAACAGGTATATGGTCACTGCTTTGTGTGCCAACCATATTAACCCATGTCCTGAAAAGACATCTATACAATCCCCACATACTCATAAAGCAACAAGTGCAAACTTTGATGATGTAAAACCAAAGTACACAGTAACCCCTGCAACCTCTCAGACTCACACAGCAGAGTGAACATCTTTCGGCAGAGACACGTGCTGCAGGGGAGGTTTTTTTGAAGCGGATTAAGGCACCATTAGACAACCGTGAGCTTTTTGCTCGGGGCCATTGTCCTGAGTGTGTTGAAGTATGTTTTGCTGCTGGCTGGTTCATGAGGTGAGAATGCCTTTGTTTAGCAACAGTTGAGTAAGCTGGCAGGACAATTACAGAAGAATGTGGCATTTCTTTTGTCAGTGCCAAATAATGGGAGCGGTTGGCAGCTAATGCGCTACGGATTTATGGGACCGCATGTCTATACTTCAAAGTATAAATACATGACGAATACAAAACAAAGGGTGTGTGTTGTCTGTAGACATACAGCACGTGTAAATTAGATTAATGACAGCCTTTGACGTCAACAAGACAGAAAAATGACTCAGAAAAATATGTCTGTGTCTCACAAAGAAGAGGTTAAGGGCATTGTTCCTTTATCTGGCTCATAACTTTCCTGATCCAACCTGACCTTTTTCCCTCTCTCATGCCACATGCACTCTTTCAGCCTAGACACTCATAACGCCTCTGAGTACACTGCTTATCCTCAAAGCATTTTCATTTCCACAGCTTAGACTGAAGCCAACGACAGGAGAGGGATGCCAAAGAGAAGGGATATGCGCAACAGAAAGAGAGCTGGAGGAAAAAGCTGAGGCAGGAGTAAAGCTGGGTTCACTGCAGGTCAACAGCAGCTTTAAGGTGGAGAGGAGCATGAATGTTGTAACAAATAGCTGGCAAGAAGTAATCAAATCTGCACATTGAGAGGCTCCGTTTGACTGAATTTGTTCAAGCCTTATTGTGGAGATGTGAGCTCTCTAGCTCTACATCAAACAATCCTAGGACTGCAATATCCAAATGCAATTTTCTGATAAAGGTCAAATGTGCTACAAACCAGCAAAACCAATATGATAAAGAGCTGCAGAGCTGTAGAGATGCTCTAGCCTGCAAATATTTTCTCCAGATGTAAAAACACATGCTTGTTTGGCAGAGACCCCAACAAATGTGACATCATCTTGATTTTTAATAGTTTCTTCAGTGAAACACAACAAAAACTGTAAGGCCAAAATTATAATAGACAGCTTTGGCTACATCTGTGCAGTATGGGTAAGTGGATTTTACATAAATATCACCAAAAAAAAAAAAATCTTTATCATTCAGTATCGGTGTAAATGTTGCCTGAAATGTGCCAAAATGAATGAAAAAAAGTCTTGGGGTTATTTATAATTATTCATTTCCCAGTGATGTTTATGGTTCCAGTGCACTATTTTTGCTCACTGCCTGATTATATCTGGATTTGTATGTTTTCCTTCTCTGAGTCTAAACTGTGGAACCACCTGGAAAAGAAAAGCTAAAGCGAAAGCTAAAGTAAATCAGTAGTACTTTTTTTCTTTCTCAAAAATCCTGGTGTTCACTTGAGCAAGGCACATCACCCTCATCTGCGCCAGTGGAGCTGGATGTGCTCGGAGAGTCCATGCAGAAAGCTTCTTAGTTGTCAATGTACATGAATGTTACTCCACTAATGTGAAGCTGTGTGATGTTTAAACTGAGATTAGGTGCTTGGCAAAACCTCTCTGTATAAATAAATTTTAAATACACATGACAACACAAACGCCACAGAAAATGTGCCGCTGCGATTGCGTGCCAGACAGACCCTCCATCTCTTTGCAGCCAGCCAGGGGAGTTGAGTCCAAGCACTCCGGGGCACTGACAGTCTGTCCCGATGTCCCACTCCCCTGGTGTTTAACTGCGGTCAACTGGCCATGTTGTAACAAAAGAAACAAGTCTTGAAAGGTCCAGCTGCGTTTTCAACCTCTGGTGCACAGAATGATTATAGCTGTCTGGAGTGTCCACGCTTAGAGGCACGCCCAAACTAATCGGCAGCCCTGTCACGGTCAGTGAAGGTGTCAAACAGGAAGGTGATAAAGGTCACGGGCAGGTCAGCACAAGTACAACGCCCTTCTTTAGAGAAGGAAGTCTGTACAACGATGCACGCACAACAGGTCATAAATGAAAGATGTAGAGAAGAGGAAAAAACACTTCACGTCTAACTGTCTGCATTTGCCTATAGCTCGCATACCGCAATGCAGACACTGACAGTTGATAAACAACCATCAATTTTGCGCAGCATGTGAGGTGCGAAAAAAAATGCAGCGGTAGGATACTGACTCAAAACGAGAAGAGTAGATGTGCCAGCCTTCCAACTGTGCTGCACCACTTTGACCTCACAGTCTGCAGTCTCACACAAATAACACACAAAAAGAGAAGAGGTGTGTGTGTGTGCACATCCACCGAGCGCAGTCTGAGCTCAGCGGGAGGACCTCGAGTTCCTGTTCAGTACCAAGAGTTAAACTGAGGCAGAAATCTGTCAAAGATCTCAGTATTTTTCGCAGCGCCGATCATTTTCAATTTGAAATTTCTTTCTTTTTAGAGTTAGAGTTAAGAGTCTGTTGTTTTTACTGTTGAGATTGTTGCATCATTTGCTCTTAGTGGACTGCTACATGACAGATTTTTGTATGAATAACAGAAAGCGCCACATTTCCCCTTTTTCATATTCTGCAACTGTGTTTGCTCTTCTGAATTTTTTTTTTTTTTTACTGAAGAAAAACCTGAAACAATTTTGCTTTTCCCCATTTTGAGTCTGGATCAAAAACACCAATCAAATCTGATTCTTTTCACTGTTGAATAATCTGTCATCAGTGTTCACCATTCATTGATGAGTTGGTCTACAAACTATCAGACATTGGTGAAAATTGTTAATCACTGTTTCTAAAAGCCCAAGATGAATGTCAATAAATGTCTTTTTTTTCCACAACCTGAGTATTTTCAGTTTACTGTCATAGAGGAGTAAAGAAACCAGAAAATATCACATCAAAGTATCTGGAATCAGAAAACTTTGACTTTAAAAGAATTACTCAAACAATACCAAATTACTTAACAAAATTGCTGCTTATGAATGTAATAGATGAGGTACAATTACCCTTTAAAAGATCAACTGTAAATACATGTACAGCAGGCCAGGGACTGAAACTTGATGTGTTTACAAGCATGCGGAATATAAAGCGAGTGTCCCTGATCACACAGTGTTCCATCAGACCATTAAGAGCCCATCAGACCAGCATGAGTGTCCACTTACGCAGAGGAGTTGACGGTGGTGTAGCCAGAGGGACACTCAGGGATGCAGGCACCGTTGTGGATGACGTACTCGTGGCAGTCGGGGCTCTTGCTGCGCTCCTTCTCCCGCTTGCATTTGTTGTGGAGATCCTGGCAGAAGGGGAAAGAGACGCAGCGCCAGCCCTTGAAGGTGAAGTGGTCGGCGGGGCAGCGCTCCACACAGGTGTTTTCGTGTTGGAGGCCGCGGCAGGCCACGCAGTGACTGGCCGAGTTGGGCTTCGAGCAGCCGCCCAGGCACTGGTCGTGGCAGCACTGGTCGTCCTTGGTGCAGGCTCGATGTTTACAATGAACAGGGCACACTGCGAGTGAGAGATCAACAAGAAAGTCAAGTTAGTGAAGAAAAGGTGACAGAGGTGAAATTAAAGGTTACTCAGTTAATTTAACGACCAAATGTGAGCTGCAGGAAGACAGACACAGGAGCTTATCATCATTTCAATTTCTGTAGTGACACAGGTGATTTTAATCAGCCTCCAGTGACAGTATATCTTTACATCTCTGTCCTGTCACAGAAACCTCATATGGTCAGATCAGTGGGATTAAAATCCCTCTTCAGTGCACACGCCAGAAGCCCAGAGGACCATCTGCCATTGGCCAACAAGAATATTGAACACAAACAGCAGGGATCCAATTCTAGTTGACAAAAGGACAGTTTTCCAGAAGGCTTGGTGAAAGTGAGGCAGAGGGGAAAAAAAAACTGGCATTCGAGGCCTGCAGTGTTTTGCAAGAGACATGTGCAAGACGTCTAAGCTCAGTTCCTTTTTTGTGCTTGTGGAACAACAATGCTCATTTCTTGAGTGACTGAAACAGTACACTGAAATCAACACGTGCCGGGAAATGCAAAATAAATAAATAAATAAATAAATACAAACATTCATACATACATAAAAATAGAACACGATAAGAAAAAAACCTGATGGATCTGCGTTTTCACAAGTTATGAAAGGGTGCATGCTGAAAGCCTTTTCTTTGTGACAGTCATTTCTGTAAGATCTATTGACAATGCTACAAGAACTCAGTTTAAAACCCATAACATATTGTGTCTTTAAGGCAGATATCCTTTCTTATGATATGAACGGATAATAAAAACCTTTACATCCCTGTGCTTCTATAGACATGTCACAACATCTGTTTCTATACAGAAAATCACACATTAATGTGTCTGGATGATTAGTGCTAGAAACAATTATTCATTCAACTGACATACAAAAAGATCAGACTTTATAAAGACCATCACTCATAAATAGTACATTTCTAGTTATGAACACACCAAAAATGAAATGCTTCATAAACAATTTATCAAGCAATGTTAAAGGTTTTATAAACATCAACTGAACCTATAATGGCTACAATGTTTAAAGATTAACTACATAATATTTATTGACCCTTTACAAGTATTATAAACATGAAGTGATACTTTAAAAAAAACAATGAAATGCTTTGTAAACCATTTATCAAGCGACTGTATTGTAACAATGGTTAGTTGAAGTGTTATCAATGGAATAGTCAAGCCATTTACCAAGCACAAATGGCAAACTGTCAGTGGTTCCAGCCTCTGAAATATACAGATTGGTTGATTCTCTCTGTTTAACATAATCTAAATGTAAAACTTTTGGCTTTGGACTGATAGTTAGACAAAACAAGGCTGATAAAGCTGGCAAAGCTGGGAAATTATGACAGACATTTTTACTGTTTTCTGACATTTATATATTCATTACTTAATAGATTCATCAGAAATAACTTAGATATCAACTAATAGTGAAAATAATCATTACTTGAAGGGCTGATATAACACTTGCCTCACAAACCTAATTACTATATGGGGTGGTACAAATCAGCCACTTATGAATAATAAAAGAAAAGGAAAAACGTGCAGGGGGTTTGTGTGCGGCCACACGCACACACACACACAAAGATACACAACAACACAAAAACACGCTGCAAAAACCAAGCGTGGGTTTTTGTTGGTGAGGAAACTACAATTTAGTTAGTCATCTTGAACTGAAAACTATATATATGTAAATTCAACCAAACAGCCTTAATGTGGTGCATTACAAATAAAATATCGTGGTTATACTTCACACCATATAGGCCCTCTTTATGAAGAAGAATTTGAAAATGTAAATGACACCTGTCAGGGTATGAAACTGACGGTCTGTTGAGCTTTACAAATCCAGACACACCAGTCTAAGAACAGCAGAGCCGTCGGCGACATTGAAATCAAAAGTCAAATCAAATATTGGATTTGAAGAATCCTGACACCCCGATTACAATGACATTTGATAAAGGATGATACCGTTTTAAAAGCAAGCTCTAAATCATCTGATGTAGTTGAACTGGCCTTGTGAGCAAGCAGATGGAATAAACACTGACAGAACGATGCAGTGACAGCCACACAAACACTGAAGTGCTGGCGTGTTTCTGGGTTGTAAAAACTGAAGGACGGAGGCACAAATCTGTACAGTAGGTCGACAGTTTGTGCACACGTCTGCATGTGTGTGTGTGCTTGGCAGCCCATACATCAGACTTGGCGTGCGTGTGTGTGTGTGTGTGTGTGTGTGTGTGTGTGTGTGTGTGTGTGTGTGTGTGTGTGTGTGTGTGTGTGTGTGTGTGTGTTGTTGTTGTTGTTGTTCTCAAGGATGGACGGAGGTAAATATAATCAGAGGTAAATACAGCTGACCGACCTGCCTGCTGAGATTAGCTCATCATCCACGCGAGCCAGATTAAGATCATTCAACAGCAGGGGAGCTAATGAGTCTCTGAGGTTAGGGGCAGGTCACAGGTCACACCGTAAACCTCCGAGTATGAGTCTGGACTAACTTTCAGACACATAAGTCTGGGAGGGAAAGGACAGTTAGAATAGTTCTCATTGTCAACTTTCTATTGTTGAGCATTCGGCCAACCGCTCAGCTTTATCAGAGTCATGAGGTCAGCCCTTAAACAAACAAAACAACATGGATCCACTGTCCTCTTACATTCACAGAGGTAAGCTCTTAAAGTGCATGAAGAGCATGTGTTTGGGGGCGGGCAGTGGCAATATGAGAATGGCAGCTTGAGGGGGAGGCAAAGGGGGCACATCGGTAGAAAAACAAATGATATAACCACCTTTTATCTACGTCAGCCTGCTGGTCTAAAAAACCTTCTCCACGGCCAGCTTTACAAAGAGCGCCGAGGATAATTCACACGCTGAAAAACAAAAACGTCCTCTTGATATGATGTTGTCATTCTGTTTCCATAGTTTATTTCTAAATCTGCCCTTCAACCTTTCCTAAGACGGACATAATATACACACAACACACACAACACACACACTAAAAGCTTGGTAGTCAACTCACACTGACTCCTGATCCTCTGCTGGGGCTCCATGTCGGAGCACAGGCCCAGCAGCAGATCCACCCTCAGCCTTAACCAATGTGTTGGCTAGCTGTAGAAGCTAGCCATTCAAATGGCCTCTCCCATCTCCAAGGAAGACAGGCCACAGTTTAACCCTTTGTGTCCTGCTCTCTTCCCTCCCAGCCAGTCAGACAGCAGCAGCAATGGGAGGTACTCAAAAGGGAAAAAAAAGAAACGGGAGCCACACAGTAACAGTGCTCGGGCTGAAGAAAACGACTGCTCTGCTGCGCCACTATTTCTTTCTCCACACTGCTTGAAATCAGCTGCTTTTAGTTCTCACTGAGCAGTAGATATTCATTTTGTCTTGCACTCAATTCAGCAAGAGGAAAAACCACAGCGCTACAGCAAAATCTTTTCATTCAAAAGCCCTTGTTGAGAGAAACGAGGTGTTTTCTGTAGCAAACCGAATAAAAAATAAAAAGAGACAATCATGTCATGTTAATATGGTGCTGAGCAGCTTGGTGCCTTGGGTGATGCATCAAGTCTCATCATGTCCACAACCCATTAAGAGATTTACAGACTTCAACAGCCCTGGAACAACTGAACACATTTCCATCCAGATTTAGACTTCAAACAACTGATGCCTCGTTGTACAAACTGGTTTCAGTTTAGTCAGTATTTCAGACGTTCCCTATTATTATTTTTGCTTCTGAATAATGCCAGGTGGAGAAGTTGGAAATATTTATTTAAGGTGTATAATTCCAGAAATATTTGCAAGTTCAAATTTTCTATTCTCTGTTTTGTATCATTTCAAATTAAATACTTTGGGATTTGAACGCACTGATTGGACAGTATGAGCTATTTTGCGAGATACATATTTATTCTGGGGCTTAATTTCAGAATGAATAAATAAAAGGGGTGACAGAGACAGGCAGAAAAAAACCCTCATCCCCCACATACATACGAGATATTTTAAGACATAATCCTTCTCAGTTTTTCTGATGTTTAATGAACTACACAAGAACAAATATAAACAGGTCAATGGATAAAGAAAACTACTGCTAGTTGTAGCCCTTTATTGCATCTTCTTTAGGTTTCAATTGTAGCAAAATAGCCTGTTCATAAATCGATAAATCAATAAACAGTAACAGATAATCAGTTGGCAACTATTCTGATAATTGATTAATTACTTTTAATCACTCGTTTTGTTAAGCATAAAAAGCAATCATTATCTTGTTCTAGCCTCTGTTATTGTCTGCTTTTCTCTGTTTTATATGATTTTAAACTGAATCTCCACAAAGTTTGACCTGCTCGTCACACAAAACAAGACACTGCAAGATGAAACTTTGGGTTCTCGGAACTTGTGACTCAGACTGAAATGCCAAAACAGTAGATAATAAAAATACTTGTCAGTTGCAGTCCTACATGTGCAATGCAGGCGTCACATGTCTGATGTTATTTTTTTAAACACAGACAGCAGTGAGTGCAAAAAACAAAGGTTAGTGTGGGCCAGTCAATTTCAGAAACTGATGTCGAGCTCTGGACGTGCATCGATTGCCACCCGAGAGCGAGCAGGTGACCACTCACGACGCACCAAAACAAACCACTCACTGTCCAAAAGATTTGTACAGTTCCATTTGGCAGGGGCTGACTTGGACGTGTCTGCTGAAGGGGCTTTTATGATATCAACAACAGTGACCACACTGAAGGAAATAGACTTGTTTCTTGTGTGCTTGTCAAGAACGCTTTCAAGGTCGAGACCCCGACAACCTTTGAGCGGGGGCCACCCCAAGCCATCTTTGATCTCCCAGAGAAAAGAGGACGCTGAGGAGACTGTTTGGGCAAGTTTGTCATTCTTTCCTTAAAATATGCAAATCTCTTAATACAGGCCCAGCTCCTTTATTATCATTATAAATCCTGCAGCGAGCACCGTTCACGAAGAGCGTAGGTCAATTAGTTATGCTCAGCTTGAGTTTGGTCTTGTCAGCATCTCCACGACTTATCTTCCATTTGGACAGAGTAAAATCACTTGACAACAATAAATCAATGGGGCTTTTGGGAGGCAAGTGCTGGGTAGGCAGTTGGACTTAAGTCTGTTTACAACTGGCTTCAACATTTAAAAAAAAACAACTCTTGTGGCTTAATGTATTGCCTCGCGTCTCTGAACTCCTTATCTCTTAACGCTGGTTCCTCTGGCACGTCGGTCAGGGCCTGTCGCATCTCTTGTCATGGTGTTTGTGTATAGTGCAGCAGGATCACATGAAGGCTGGGGTTTAATGCTGTAGAATGCCTGGCTCTTTATCTCATCGGTAGAGGTTTCACTTGGATGAGGGGCGGGTGCACAGCCACACAATGAGAAGCTTAATTCCCCGAAGCCCCAAATGGACATCAACAACAAACCAACACAACGCCAGGCCCCTGTGCGACACAGATGAATACACCCTGTCAGAGCGATGCCAACTTGGAAACGGGAGGTGAAGAAACAGATTTTTGCGGGCGGCCAGCCAACGGCAAGCTTCAACAGCGTGGGGTGTCGAAAAGGCAGAAAGAATCCACATTGCTTGCAATAAATGACTCGTACGGCTCATAACGGTTCCTTGTCCGCTGTCAATGCACAAACTCTGCACGGAGATGATCTGTTTTTTTTTGTTCTTTCTAACATCAAAACAGCGCACTCCTTCACCATGCCCTAAACTCTGGGAATGCTGCCCTAAATTAAGAGCGTCAGTGCTCGTCATTAACCACAATCTTCCCTAAAATCATTCTGTGGTGAACTTTTTCCAAGTTCCTTTTTATAGCAGTGATGAAACAGCAGCTTACTCAGCTTACTTTTTTACTTTGAGATCATTTTAGACCCCAGAAAATGCCAAATGGGAATGCGGTGGTGCGCTGGTAGGTAATTAAAATTCCGCATCCATGACGAGGCTAGTATTTAGTTTCTTATGAAAGAAAGGTTTTTGCTTAAGAAGAGAATAATCTTAAGAAGAGCAGATAAAGCACTTCTCTTTAAATGTTTCCACCCGTTTGACAATTCAAAATAAACTGACAGAGTAACAGCCCTGCAACTTGAGTACTAAATACACTGCCAAAAATGAACTTTGAAGACTGATTCATGTTTCACATATGACATGGATTGCCTGGCATTCACTGCTTATACAGCAAAACAGCTAACAAGATATGTAGGGGGGATGAGGCCACGCAAAAAATATGCAAAAGGAAAATAGGACAAAAAGACAACCAATTTATGAGTTTTAAATATAGAAACAAAATGCTGATCACAAGTTTCCAGAGCTCAGGCTGACATCTTCGATTTGCTTCTATTGTCCAGTCAACAGTCTAAAACTGGATTCTCGTTCGAGAAACTAAACTGTCAAGCAAGTAATCGCTTTATCAATTCAGCATGAATTGTATACGTGACATCCAGTGCAACTTCCAAATATAACAACCAGTGCTCATTGCTCAATAACCAAATCTACATGCAGTGAATATACTCACTTTCTGTAATCAAAGCACCTTTTAGAGCTTGTATAAAAATAAAAATTTCAGCTTTTAAGATCATTCTTTTTTAGGCTAATTCTTGTGTTTTTGTTGGTCAGACAAAGGTTTTGTTTTGGTCTGGTGCAAGTTCACCACATTGTATTCTAGAATGAGTCTGTGCTTCATTCACCCCAACAATGTCTTTAATGCATTCAGTAAATCCACAGTCATTCCTCAAAATTCCTTTATTCTATTTGCTACAATCCTTATTTCTGGTGATTTGGTAAATATAGTTCATTTTTTTATTTTCTACTAAACAACTTAAGTAGATGCGGACAAAAAAAAAAAAAGCTGAATAAAATGGCTCCATAGAGCTCCTCCAGCCTCCAAGTCTCCTGAGATCCTAAATTGGTCTGAAAAGATGTTTTTAAAGCCATAATCTTCACTGTAGCTGCTAAGCTAAAAGTGCAAACCCTGTCAGAAAGGGATACACTAGCTCAGCTGCACATTGAGGGTGTGAATACACTCTTTTCCAAAACAATTTCAATTCTCAGGGAGTCCAGAGACTTATTTTATGCTGGATGAAGTGCATGGGGTAATTTTATGTTTTTGTTTTTGTTTGTTTTTTGTGTGTATTAAACGTTTTTAAGTCCCCATCTACTTCAGTTGTTTAGGAGAATGCTGCAACTCTGTTGCTGTAAAGCTCTATAAGTTTTTAGTGGATTTCAGCTTATTTTTCATAAGTAAAAGGGTGAGTAAACAATGATTGAATTTAAATGTATCATGCCTTCATCCACCTCATTTTATATGACAGAGGGACTTCAGACTGCCTTGTATTGTCAGATCCAAAACCTCCTTGTGTATTCATATACAGCAGCCAGACAGATCAGAAAAAAACAAATCACAGAAAAAACAAGGCTAAACTTTAGTGTGCGAGAAGAACAGATTCTGAGAACAAAAATTGTCCTAAAAGCAATGAATGCAAATCTGAGCCAGACATCTGAGCCCTTTTGTGCTTGGTCTAATTTCAATATAATAACTGATATCAGTCTATGCCATCTTTGAATTTTCTACTTGTATAATAAAATAAAAATACCTGACTCTGCCCCTGGCACATTAAATTCACGAGTTCAGCTCACCTAAGGCCATGATGCTCTAACGTCTGTCATTAATACAGAGCTGCCTGGTTTCCTCTCTAAAAGTGAGGAACAGATGTTATACAGTCCTCCCTTCTATTTCCAACATGTCTCTGCCTACTGCAGCTCCCTTTATACCTTTAATAAGAATGAGGTGGCGGCAAATAAAGACGAATGGATGGCAGGACATTAAATCAACAACGATTCAATTCATCAAGTGCATGACATTTGAGCTGAAATGTTGACTTCGTAAAGAGTCCTGTACAGACAGGAACATTGGCAAAATCTCACAATGTTAAATCACCTGCAAAAGCAAATCATTAGCAATGCCCAATGGCATTTACTAATACATTTAATTAATTACTTTATTCTGAAAGCAGCAGGCTTTGTTGACTGAAGAAAATCGAACTTCACCTCCCTGCCTTTAGGCTTCCTAAGAGTTGAGGTTAATTCCTTATGATCAAATATATAAGTAAAAACAACCACATTGTGCCGAGGAGGAGAGAAAAGCTGGCTTCAGACATAAAGGACAGGCATTTATTTAGAGGTGAAAGATAGCAAAACAGAGCTGAAGCGATTAGTCCATTAGTTGATTGACAAAAGCCTGATCATAATTCTGATTGATAATTCATTAAGATAAAAGTCTTTAATCAACAAAAACACTAACTGTTTTGTCTCCAGCTTTTAAATTGCTTTGGTCTGCACCTTTACTTGTTTTAGATCACTGTAGAGTTGTAACAATTTGTTGTTTAGTCCGTAATCAACTGAAAAAAATTCTGGGCAAGTGTTTTATTAACTTTTCAATTGTTTGACTTATTTTCCAAGCAAAAAAAGACAATTTTCTTTGGACTATAAAACAGTAAACTTCTGCCAACAAATCAAGATATTAAATGTGGCATTTCTTTGCTTTTGGGAAATTTAAATGATGGTCATGTATTACCACTTTTCTGACACTTCATGGAAAAGGCATATGCTTTAAGGATTGTGACAATTTTCAATGAGTCTATTATTTGAAAAACATAACCGACAGATATATTTATAATGAAAATAGCTGCTAGTTGAAGCCCTTAAGAAAGAAAGAGTTTCAACTGGTCTGAACTGGGTCACTTTTCCTGTATTATTATTTTTTCAAGCAAAAGACGGAAATCAGTGAGGACCAATAAGAACTGTGACTCTTACGTGTAACAATTCAATTGGACATCAAGCACAGATGAGAAGGATTACAACTTGGAAACAACCTGCGATCAGTCTAAATCAAATTAAAGCAACACCAAAGTACATCATTAAAAAAGATTAAAGTTGTTGCCTGAACATGACTTTATAAAAAGCAATGGCTTATGGTTTATTCGTCTAATTTTTTTCTTGGTAACCACTTGATAACTGCTCTGACTCAGCAGCAGCGGCGGGCTCGTTTGAGACGACTCTGGTAACAACAGGAACCGTAAACAATTTCATTAACTGGCCCTGGCCTCCGCTAATAGAACAAAAACACACAAACAACATGAAAAAGCACTTTTTGTGTTTAATGTTGCCCTGCTGCCGTGGCCATCTGATGGCAGGATATCCAGTTTGTCCGTGACTGGAATAGAAATGATAAACACTGTGCATTCATTGATGGGCAAACACACTGTCTGCTTGACAGGCAAATGACGCATGTCACGGACTTGGATCTTCATTTCCCTCCAGGGTCCAGCATCAGGCTGAAATAATGACTACCTCTGAGCTTGACTTTGACTACCTGTTGTGACATCAAAACACTTTATGTCACATGTTAGTCATGAATGCGGCATCACACAACCCATCGTCTTTCTGAAAAATTCAATTTTAACAACCATAAGTGATCTTGTGTACAGTGCAGCGGTCCACATAGGAATAAATTAGAAATGTTATAAGGAAAAACGTCATCTCCAAACTAGAATTCAAATTATCTAAATCAACATTGTTAATGGTTAACTTCATTAACTAGTAATTGTTAACTATTAATCAGGAGTCAGGAGGGCATAGTTGGTGGTGGTCTTTCCTTATGATGCTGTATCTTTTGACTGCTTGTACAGTGTTTTATCTTTCCTGCATCAGCAACAGCAGCTTGTGTCGATGAACTGACGATAGTGCTTTAATAGTCTTCAGAATAAAAAAGAAAAGAGCCCGACTAGCTTCTTTTACAGACATTAAGGGGGAAAAAAGCTATTCAAGTAAAGTTGAAGGACAAAGCCACCATTATTGAGATTAAATACTGTTTCAATGATCGATTCATTGTTTGATTAATTTTTTAATCAAACATGTTAAACAGGGTGTGATTCCAACTTGACAAATATGAGGTTTTTCCCAGTTCAGTATCATAAACTTAAAATATTTGGCTTTTTGGCTCTCAATCAGTCAATTAATTGAGATAATAATATGCAAAATTTGTGCTGCATGTGTGATTCTGGAGCCGTTTTCTAGTTGAAATTTTCTATTTTGCTTTTCTTGGAATGCAGTAAAAACATTCCCTCAAAATCTCAGAAGCCAAAATCAATTACATCCAAGTCCCTGACCTAACTCTCTTCCCACCATCACATGATGTTATTCATTTCTTTATTTATTTGCAGCCTTGGGTCCACACAAAATCAAATATCACAGCCTGGCTCTGACCCTGTTTTGATATCAAACAACAGTGATATTTTGTCACACTGCACGCATAAGAAAAACTATTTGGAAAAGGTGCAATAGGTTGTGATGACAACACAAAAGAGTATTTTCCCTAAATAATACAAAATTTTGTGTTTAATAGGGAATCGACAAAAGAAATCTAGATTGAGGTCACATGTAACTTCGGCGAGTAGATAAAAAGGAACATGTTCCTGTGGGTCTTATTAAACCTGCAGTAAAACAGCGGTGAGCTGCTGTAAATGGAATGGCCGTTGTGAGTGTGAGTGTAAATGTGTATAGCACTGAAGAAACGCCTGTCGGCCCAGCTTTAACAGATGCCTGAAATGTCTGGGATTCCATGGGAATGGCTCCAGTAGCTGAACGGCGAGGGTTCGCTGGGTGCAGCTCCACAAGACCGAGTGCCAGAGCAGTTAAGTCAGCTCAAAGGAAAGGACACATGGTGTGTGTGTGTGTGTGTGTGTGTGTGTGTGTGTGTGTGTGTGTGTGTGTGTGTGTGTAGGGGTGTCTCAGAGCATTCTGGATTTAGGCTAGTAGAATAGCACTTTGCAGACTGAGCCATGAAATGAGTACAATGTGGAAAAAAGGGAGTAGTTTTTATGACTTAAAACAATCTGTCTGATCTTGTGTGAATCCTTTTGTACTTTTCATAGCTGATTACAACGTGATAGAAATCAGGCCAAACAAATGCAGAATTCACACTACAAAGTAAAGCCTCTTGAATGCATAGTTCCTGCTAAATTACCAGGATAACCTTTCCGTAACTGCTAAAGATTTTCCCGATCATAGATGCAGCTTAATTTTACTTGTGCTTCTTCAAATATGCCACGTCAATGCTGAAAAAGTTTAGGCAAGGGACTGTCAAGCAGGTGGCAGTAATACAACACTTGTGGTTGTCAGCCACACTAAAACGCAACAGCAAATGAAGAAGCCGGGGCAAGGCAGGATGTACATGTACGCAACGTACGACGTGTTTGAATATATTCAGGAACAAGGAGTTTTTGTTGTCATACGCTCTTGTAATGTACTTACTTCAGGAACATGCAGTCGCAACATCAAAAGGAACATTACAAGAGCACTGAATGCTGAACTTGAGGCAAGTTTTAGAAGTATGGCAGATTCAGGTAAAGTGTTGCAGGGACAACGTATTTCTGTTGGCTAACCCGGGGAGTACTCATAGCTGGTGTGGAAGTTTCCCAACAGCCAAGTCAAACAAACAACTGGCTACAGCACAAAACCGTCGAGTGCTTTAAATCTCTTCACAGGCCGTTTTAAATCAATGCTTTCTTGCTCGGATTTATTTTTTCTGTCAAACTTGTATTCAAATGTTCTCAATCGTTTTCTTATTTGAAAATGCGGAACCCGCTGTAGGCCCAGTTCTGAAAAGTATTTACTTACCAAAAATGAAAGACAAACGGCTCACAGACAAGTGGAATTTTGTTTTTAAAGCATTTGCACAGTGGAAACAAAGAAAGAAGGAAAGACATTCAGATATAATGACGAAGGTTCTTTTGGACAGGTAGTCTACTAACTCATGAGAAAATCTATGGCCCTTACGCTGTAAACTCGCCGGCCATATGTGCATGTACAGTATATATTGTATTTGGATGACGTGTGGTCTTATGCTATGTGAAGTTGCAGGCCTGTAATAACATCACGGGGGCCTGTATTGAGTGATTGTGACAGAAAATGTATTTTGCACATTGTGAGCCAACATAAAGTACATCTGTCTTCGATTTGCTATCACCTTTGTTTTAGTTTGAAGACAATTGCATTTACTTGAGGAAAAACAACATGCAGAGAGGTGCAGATTCTGGCTTTAAGGTTCAACATTATATAGAGGAATGAATGAGGGCCAGGTCAAAAATAGAAACAGAAGGAATGATTCATGTGATTAGGAGGAGGACAAGGCTGGCTTGGCTTACAAACACATGTTTTTAAGGCAGTGCTACACTCACAGTTTTCAGTGTCAATAATGTACACAAGTCAAGACACTATAATAAAGCCCTAGTTCCTTCAGGTTTTGTCACACCAGGGGTCACTTCCATCTCAAAATAATAAAGCTTCGTAACAATATCCTCCCATTTCCCCACAGACAGCTTTACTAGCGGCTAAGTTTGTCCTCTTTCCGGCCTCGATGACCTCCACGGATCACCCATCAGTATTTTGGTCTCATAAAAGTGTCTGCCGCTTCTGAGGCAGGACCTCAGGCCCCTGTGTCCATTCATAACCTTGGAGAGGAAGCAGACCAACAAAGACAGGAAACAATTGGGAAGAAGGCCCCGTGAACTTCTACGTCTGCCATTGTACCGAGTGGAAAAGGATCATGGCGCCACCACTGACCGGTGCGTGTGGGAGCTGTGACAAGGTCGGCGGAGAGGAGAGCTGAGGGTCAACGGCGAGGCGGGACCCATCACCCAAACCCGCTCACCCCCCCTCACTCCCGTAGTGACCAGTGACCTCGCTTTTCCTTCAGATACAGGCTGGTTGAATGACAGATGTGTTCATATCCACGATTACACCACAGTGTTGCCCTCCCGTTTCCTAGCAGCAAGACTAAACAATAGCCGTCCACCCCGTCTGCACGCACACACAAAGACGCAGAGGTTACGTCCCTTTGTGATTTATAAGCCATGTTTGTGTTGCCATTACACACACAGTGACCCTGACAAATCTCCATCATGTGATTGGTGGACAGACATATGTGATGTGAGCCAAGATTAAATTTGGAACATCCATATCAAGAAATGTCCGGTACCTTACCTGACCTGACTCAAATGGGAATCATAGCAATACTCCAATTGTGACAGCCTGCCAAAACAGTATGTAGTCTCCATCTGCCCGCGGGCTACAGAGGCACACATGCTACAAGTGTGGTGAGTGCCAAACAAATCAGAGGTTGAGGCGTCTGTTAAGAGCTGCTCTCCACCTTATGGGAGCTTATCAAATATGTAACAGATCTTGCAACCCAAACAGTGGTGAAAGCCCCGTCTCATCTCCGGCTGAGGGTAGATAATTAAGATCACTTAATAATGTGTGTAAAAATATTAGCCACCAGGGAAATACATTCATGCCCTTTTATATGTCTCTCTGGGCCTGGTGAAAAGCCTGCAACAGACTCTGCTCCACTAAAAGAACAAACATGAGCTGCATTTGATTACAACAAAGACCCTTTGTTTTCAAGAGCACACTTTAGCAGATGCATTCTGGATTTAATCACTACAATCATAAACCAAATTATTATAATATAGAAAATCATGAAGACATAGAATGGATGGATGGATTAACCAATGTAAAATAACTCATTTGAGTCATTTGAGTTTGACACTTCCAATGATTACATTAATTCCTAGCTTCTGTAGTGGCAGTAGTTACAGTCTTTGCTAAAGATCTGATGGTTATGTCTGAAACTCCACAAAAAGCTTTAAAACAACATCCTGCATGCACAAGTTTATAGTGCCCCACAGCAGCCCACTATAACCATTATAGGTAACAATGCTACTAACAACTTTACCATAAAAATAATTGTAAAAGCACACAACAGATGTTGTAAAACTCTGCATATCAAAACTAGAAAGGAAAACCATAAGACTTCATTTTACAGTAATTAAAAGTTATGGGCACTGATATGACTCAGATGGTACTTCATACTTCCACTGAAATTTTCCCCAAATTTGAATAAGACCATTAGATATGCAAGATTAGGGGCACCCTTGGGTTGTCTCAATGAAAACCTGGTTTAAATCTGGCTCCATAGTTACCCATCATTCCACATCTCTTAGCCGTCAACTGTCTAATAAAGAATTAAAATGTCAAAAGATACTTTGAAATTGAAATTTTTGATTGACAGATGGACAAACTGTCAGTGTAGTTTTCGTGGTGGAAAACAATAACGTCCCAATAGGAAGCTCCAAATTCCTTATTTGAGTCCCAGCCAATATTTTCAGCTGCCAGCCCCTTTCACAGCTCAGACTAAGCTGACTTACTTACAGAAAAAAAAACCTGTGCCACATAACAGCCAAAACACAATCAGATGTCCATTATCTTCAAATGAGTGTTGGCAAGAAATAGTAATTCATCTCAAGTAAATAGGTTCAACTAATATCTCTCTCTACCCCAGCACATCATTTCATTTCAATTTTTAAAAGGAAAGACAGGTCAGATTTGTTCTGCAACAGATTTAATAAGCCTGTGTTTATAACAGACTCGATATAAAAAATAGACACAAAACTAGGGGTTTGCAATTATTGATCATTGTCAGTAAAATGTATTTTGTTTAAATTTTTTTTAATAAACTGCAGTTCTTTCTTGAATAACATGTACAGCCCTGATATAACAAATACAGACATGAACAACAGGATGGACCGTGTTGCGTGCACTATTTGTTTTTATTCTGCATTAGGTGTTTTGAGATCCAGACATGCTCACACATGTCTTACAGTAAACTGTTATCTAGTAACTACATTCATAAGATATATATCAAGATCTGTCTTATTCAATTTTGCAGGTGATAAAAAGATCAATCACACTGAACATATATTCACTTCTCAGTAATGTGTTGGTCTGCTGATGCTGTCAAAAGTGGCATTTAGATAGTCAATCGAAAGAAGATCTTGACAATTTTCAAGTACAAATATCAAGAATTAGCTGAGTCCAGGTTCTTCAATATCCAGTTTTGCTGCTTTTCTTGGTAATTTCTGATATTAAACAAAGAGTCTTTAGGTTTCGGACTGTTGGTTGGACAGAAGTAGCAATTTGAACATGCCACCTTGGGCTTTGGGAATTGTGATTAGCATTTTTCCCGTTTTATTTCACATGTTATGGACTAAGCGGTTGGTCGGTAAATCATGAAAATAAAGTGCTGCAGCCTCCAATACAACACAACATCTAAAATGCACAGTATGATCTAAGTGTCCAACCTCTGTTAGACATTTTTTTGCATGGTTGTCTGGCTTTGACCTTTAATAAAACTCCATAAAATATCAAATATAAATTCACCCAAAATAATTTATTACTAAAATGTGAAAGATAATTCACAGGATGATGTCCTGTATTTGCCACCATTTAAGCTGCGGACATGGTATGCCTTTGTGAGGGTGCCTGTAGACAAATCTAATCAGCTTTGGTAATGAGCATCTCCTGCAACCTTGTTTTGCCACTTTGTGAAAAGGAGGGGGAAATTAACAGCAGCTGCTCTGGGAGACGCTCAAATGATCCCTGTTATAGAACCAGGGAAGGGAAATGGGTTGTGCCTCGAAATATTGGGAGCCAAGCCAAGCCTCGTGGTCCTGCAGCGTCGTTTTCTGTTGGTGTATGAAGTATATAAAGTGTGTGCAGCCCAGCAGTCACCCATGTCACTTAGTGCACTGACTATGCTTTGCATTACAAAACATTATCAAAACATCAAAATCCTCAATTTCAAGTTGATCTTTTAATTAAGAAAGCTAAAAGACACTTCTCTGTTTGAGTGAGAAAAGATAAAGGCCATCATGTTTTATCTCTAAAATGCCTCTTTTTGTATTAGACTCCACAATGAAACAAGTTTGGGAAAAGTAGCTCACTTTAAGAAATACAGCAAACCTATAAAAAGCAGTAAAAGGGTACATCTAAGCAGGACACAGAATTCCTTGCACTATGCCCTGTGGTTCCAGCTCAGGCTTAGCGGATCTTTTCATGCTTTAGTGAAAGTAGGCGAAAAACCGCTGGGCCCAGACCACAGGACCACAGGCCCTGCCCCTGCAAAATGCAGACCCATGACTGGAGATCAGATCTTGCCAGATGTCACCTGGTCTTGATTCATCGTCATTGCACAAAATAAGGAAATCATCTCTGGTGTGAGACTTTTTCTATTACACACATCTGCCCGGACTTTCACCACCATTTGACAAACTGCCTTCTGAGCCTGTTCTGAAAATTGTGATGAGTTTGATCATCTCTAGCACAAAGTAATTAGTGGGAAACCTATAAAAACTAGCGGCAAGGGGAATGAGGAGCATAATAATGGACCTCGCTCTGATAAACAGAAACTGCATGTAGCCACCACAATGGAACAAACATTAATAAGAGCCTGTAAAGAAAGGAATATGCAGATAAACTCGTTCAAAAGAACTGTTAAACCAATGTATTCTGTGTTGCGTAATAGTGCGAGCCAAAGTGTTCAGACAGCACCCATATGCAAAATTCTTCTCAGCACTTGAACTTGAACTCTTTGGCAGTGTGAAATGGGGTGGGCTTGTCATTTTACAGTAAAGGCCAAGACACAGGGGTAAGGAGGAGCTGTGATTAAAGGGCACGGTGAGAGATGTGCCATGATGTCTGATACCTTCTCTATCTCCTCCACACAACATGAGCAATGACAACACTCCAGTCTGTTGAGAGTAAACATTCAAAGACTAACTGGCGAAGTGTTGCGTAAATGCCATAGTGCGGTCTGAGCTGCACTGACACAGAACATGGCCTACTTTACTAAACCTAAGCAGATGATACACCTCTGATATTTAAACTAAAAAGGAAAACAATTAACTTGCAAGTTTTAGGCTGCAAATTATAATTTGATTTTAATCAGTAACTCTTATGCGCTATTATCAAAATGGAGAGTTGATTTCTGTAGGTGGTAGACTGGTTGGATGTGTGGCAACAGCAATGGAAATGGAAAAATGATGTGTTGATGGAAAATAGCTGAGAAGAACTGTGCAAACAGCTGCTGCTGCTCATGAGAAAAACTTGGAGTGCCTGATGCAATTACTCATCAAAAACAAGTGTAGTGCTTATATTTCCGGTGTTATAACTGCGGTGTAACGTAGCATGTATTCAAAACAAACCATCACGATAGCTCGCATTGACTTATGTGAACCATTGCACCCCTAGAAAATATCGGAATCGGAAATACAATACATGATACACTAAATTACACAAAATTAGTGAGGGATACTGGTGTATTTCACTTGATTCATTTTATTTGACTTTTAATATTCGTGCACACTCAAATATGCACCCATATCCTAATATCCCCAACTAATTTTGAGTGGTGTATAAGAGTATACCAGAAGACTACTTACTTCTTTGGCAGTGGTTCTGAGTCCAGCAGCGCTCACTGAAGTGTCCGTTGATGGTGGTCGTCTGGCAGGTCGTCTTTCCGATGGCCGCCCCTGGGCAAACGTCTCCACACTCTCGGTCGTTCTTGTTTGCCATGATGTAGTTGTCCTCCACTGAGTCGAGGATTTTGGACCAGTCCAGAGTTGAGAGATAGCAGAGATCTGGGTTCTTCTCAATTCTCACAGCTCCACGCGTGATGTTCATTAAGCTATGGAGGCCAATCTCTCGCAGCTGGAGCATCTCGAACATCACTAGAGCATAGTTGAAGAACAGGTTGTTGCCTCTGATCACAGTTAGGTTGGGGAAGAGGTCGTTGAGGGTCTCCAGGCCGTAAACTCTGAAGAGCAACAGGTAGTCGGTGACCACTATCAGTTTGGGGAAACTGAGGCCTCGGAAATCTTCAGGCTTGGTCCTGAACATGAGTAAGATCTTCAGGTGACCTTCAATCACAGTGCAGTTCTCAAGTGTCTGCAGGTTGGTCACATTGTTCCGAATGTCCTTGCTTGGACAAACTGAGAAGACAAAAAAGGGAAAGACACAGGTTCTTTAGAAACTAGATATCTTCATGTATGACACACGTTAAAGTAAGGCTCAAACAATGCTTCAGGTAAAGGCTGAGTTGACCAGTGAAGTTTTCTGGGTAACTGGACAGTATTGCTTAAATGAACAGGAAATGTTATGACTCTCGGAAGGATTACAACTGCTGAACGTGACTGATGCGTTAGGCAAGACGTCTGCTCTCTAAACTGGAAAAACAGGGTCGAGTAAGTCAGGCATGGTCTCAAGGAGGAAAAGAAATGGCTCTCTTGGTAATTAGAGGGGATATTTTACAGAGAAATATGTGGTTATGTCTCTGGCTTTGATGAAGACCAGACCATCTTCAGTGACACTTTGTTTAGCAACCACATATCTGGCCATGAGCCACCATCAAATATGGAGTGCTGTCATCAGACTGAGGCTGTGCTCATCCTTGGTTACGCTTAGTTGATTTGTGGACGTGCTTCTGAAAGTCAAGACCATAAAAAACATTAGCTAATGCACTAAAAATATTTGTCTGAGAGGGGAACTGTGGCACTAATGGCAGTCTATTGCACCAGTAGTAGATTTGTGGCTTTGTCAGTCCTCACCCAGACACATGATCCTGTTTGATGAAGAATTCCTTAACTCTGGGTAACATTTTTGTTGCCTATATAATTTTAAATTCTACTGAATCACAAATCACAAAGACAGAGTGCTAGAGATTAATTTAGGGCTGTGACGAACTATTTATCTGTCCATTGTCTTTTCAAATAATCATTTATTTTATTTCCTGCCTAAATAGTGAAAAAAGCCTCACATAATTTGTTAGATCCCAAGATGATGTCTTCTAATTAATTGTTTAATTCAACCAAAACCCAATATTGTCTAATTTTAAATTATATATACCAGAAACTAGTAGCAAATCTGCACATTCGGGAAGTTAGATAGTACAGAATTTTGCTTTTTGCTTGAAGAAATTACTTAACTAGTCAAAAAAATCTGTATGAACACACTACTTCAAGCAAGTGGTAGACAGATAATCAGCATTTTTCCAATAATCAGTATCAGTGATTTCCAGTTTGCCAATTAAAAAAAGCTTGTTTAAAAATGTGCTGCTTTGGCTATGATGCAACATCCTCACATACAGTGTCTCACCAACAAGTAAACTCTATGTAGGTTTGTTTCATCACTGGTTACTTTGTTTATAATTCTGACGCAAAGAGTTTCTAATCATCAGTGTGGGCCCTGAAAATGAAATATCCGTTGACCCCTACTTCAAGCAAATATGTATTTTAGTTTTTGGGAGGAAATTTTCTGTGTATGTTTGTCAAATATTTATATGCTTTGTGGAAAAAGAAGGTAAACAAAACAGGGAGGCCATTTGAATCTACAGTATTTTATGTTATCATTAATAAAGGGGCAGATAATATAAATGTGTTTTCCTGCCCGTCTTCTGCTCATGGAATGTGTATAAGTAAGGTGGGCAAAAGTGTATTATTTGTCTTGAACAACCGTTTTTGGAAATCATCCAGTGAAATAAGAAAAATAAACTAAATATGAATGACTGAATGACAGAAAACTTACAATCAGCCTTCATCAATGAATCAACCAATTGTTTCAGCTTTATTAGAATGTGAACTGCACTGAGACTCCAGTTTAGGGCTGGGCAGTAGGCCTCAAAATAATCTCACAGTATTTCTAGCTTATAATATATAACCTAATATTTCGAAATGGCCTCAAAAGCACTTCGTAAACACACAAATTGATCCCTAAAATATTACAATAGTTTTGACCAAATACCCCGACTTGATACTACAACAATATTGTAGGGATGACTACTGGCACTGTGACAAAATATTAGCACATGACTAATAAAGACAAAGTGTGTAAAGTAAGTATTAGAATAAGTAGAACAGTCTGGCAAGTTATGAAAATAACATCACTTTATTGTAATGCACAGCGTCAATCAGTAAGACACAATAGACCCTTATCAGGATATAACATACCCAAAAATCTCAGATTTTTATCTCTCTCTCTCTCTCTCTCTCTCTCTCTCTCGCACTGCCCTACTCCAGATAATACAGAACAGTGATCGGGAAACCACCTGTGAAATATATCAAACACTATAACACTCAGGGGGCTCTTTATGGGGAGTGCTGACAGTAATAAGGATTTCCTCAACTTTTCTTTGGGACATCAGCCAAGCTCTTGAATATATGCTGTGTGTGACATAACATAAGTAATGACAGCCATAAAGATTTTTGTCTTTGCAGGTGCAATGTGGGACATTCCAGGCCCGATTTTACAGTTCACAAAGTCATGAGTGCAGCTGGAGGTGTGCTGCCTGGTGAGGGGACTGTATTTGTTTACCAACCGACCCACCACTGGGCTGAACACATCAGGCCAACTGGTCAGCCATGTGGGGAAGTGGTATAACAGCTAGGCGTGCACCTCTTTATGGCAGCAGCTCGTTTTACACCTTCTGTTGCATAACAGTACAAGACAACCGACACACATACACACACACACACACACACACACAGTGTCCAATTACGGAGTGTCCAAACAACAAGTTTTTCACTCCATGACCTTAACCAGCATACTCGATCCACAGCACTTATCTAAAGTTCAGCCTACAACTTTGTTTAAAGTACACACACAATCTTCTAACATAGCTATTAAAAGAAACTTGGCTTCTTATAAAAGTACATGTCTCTTTTTAAACTACTTTTAGACATGCGTTTGTGGTCTTAGGGAGGATAGCTGAACTGTAAGGATGGATGGCATGCCTGTAATTACAACACATCCACCTCCAAATGAAACATTTCCTATCAAACTGATGGCAACTGCCAGAGGAGGCTTACTGTAGATCCATCAAGAAACACATAAAAAACTACAAAGAGCCTCAATCTTCACCTCACACTCACTCAAACAGAAGACTTTAACAGGCAAAGATGTTGGCAGTGTGCGATATGAGGGGTAGTGGCTGTGTAGTTGCGGTTAAGTCAGCCAGCAGAGTACTGAGTGACCCTGTGAGAAAGGGAATCATCACAGGGCGGCGAGTCCAGGCTTCTATCAGTGTACACTTTCAGCCAGGCCAGTATTTTTAGCACCACATTCCCAATAGAGAATCTAATACACTCCGTCCGTACCAATAGTGGCTCACATTGGAAACTGGAACATGGCAGCGCTGGTGTGTAAGTGAGGAATTTAAGAGCGGCAGCACAGGAAGAACGGACCGAGCTTACTTCTCAATGTGGGAACAAAACAAACTTTGGCAGAAGTGGGATTTTTGTGTTGCTGTTTTAAAGTAGAGCACTAAAACTTGACGGTGTATCTCAAGCAAAACAAACCAGGTGCATCCCATGATTGAAATGCTCCTCGTATTGCTGAGAAAAAGAAACAAAGTGGGAGACATCACAACGGTTGCTATGGTGACTAGGCCGGCTCCAGCTCTCAAAACATCACCTACTCTGAGCCTAGAGACTGAAAAAAGACACCACTGTGCACCAAATTATCAATTAGAATCATTAGAGAGGCTGATTTTCATTGACCGATGCCTTCAAAAGGTGTCTCACTGCCTGCACCTCTGAGACAGACGAACTTTTAAGGTTAATTAAAAAAGGAGCAACAGGATGGCTTCCCCTTTCAGTAACACTGTGAGCGAGGAGTTATTGATTAAGGATTTGTCCTACGAACAAAACAAGGAAACAATGATTCATGATATAGAAATTTTCAAAACGCAGAGGCTTGTTAAAGTGAAGAAATGCATTAGAGTGGCATTGAAAAACACAATGACAAGGAAAACATCAATGGAAATAAAGTGCAAAAGTTCAATTGAAAACAGTAGTTTGATTTCTAGCTTTCTGGAACTTTCAACTGTGGAAGAAACTGTCCTAAAGGTGCTGTGGATAAAATCGTAGCAGCCACTGACAGAGCTTACATGCCAACAGATCTATCTCCAACTCATTAAACTGCAGATAAAGACACTGTGATATAGTAAAAAGGTAATTTAAAGACTTTAAAAATCATGATAAAAGAACATTTGCTGCTGTCTGTACCAAACAAACATGTTGTCTTGCATCAGGAGAACAATATGTGTAGGCCAGAACACTTCTGTACTTGACACTACCCAGAGTCATTCATAATAATGCCATTTAATACACGTTTTACCTTTATCAAAAACTTCTGTGATTTGGATATTGCACTCTGCCATATTGCAATTTCCATAATATTTCTGATTAAATGTGCAGCTCTAAATACGATGAGGCAAATGGTCTTTAGTCACACATTATAGCAAATTGTAAGAATGTGTTCAGATCCAGCAGGCTACAACTCAAGGTGGTCTGTTTCAAGCTGTGATTACACCAGAGTCAAATCAGCCAGACATAAAGGAAATCCATACACTTCAAGTTGGAGAGAAAAAATATGCCAACAATGAGAACAAAATGCCAATTGGTTTCACACTAATGTAGACAAGTTGCAAACAGGACCAGATACCAAGTGATCATGTAAGTTCAATGATGACATGCCACTGTTCGCGTGATAACTCCACATGGACAGCACTGTGAATACCTGATGTAAATTGCATCTAGGTCACAGGTTGGTCCTAAATTTAAATGAACTATAAATCTGTAGTGTGAACACAAATACTGTTCATAAACACTCAAGAATCTCAGTTCTGCACAGTCTGTCCACAATGTACAATCCTTTCACTACAGCTGCAAGCATCAACAGGCACTGACGCTTCTGATCTTGTAAAGGAGGTGGATAGAGAAGGGGGAGGGGCAACAGGTAGTTAGACTGATGGCATATATTATCGCTGGGCCTTGGAGAGAAATGAGGCCTCAGTAAGCATGCAGAAACACAAACACTCAGTGATTGCAACACTTCCCTTTTCAAGGTTTCGCTGTTCTCTTGTTTTTCAACCTAGCCTCAAAACCAACCACAAAATGCCGAGGTCAACGAGATACACGTTCACTGTGTTCAAACTCACATGTGATGTAATCCACTTTGAGAATGGTTGTAAACCGACAGTTTTAAGGTATACCATAAACACAGAAAGCAACTTTCAATAACTTAACCTTCATTGACAACATCTGACCACAGCAGACACATAAATTCCTGTCTAATCCCATATTAAAAAAATGCTTCTGTAGTGGCTCCCTTTACAAGAGAGAGCTGCAGGGGCAAGGACACATTGACACAAAAAGCCTTTGGGTTTTTTTTTGTTGAATTTCAGGTTATTGGAGAAAATAAGCTTTGCGGCAAACACAAGTTTTTGATACTTACATTTCTTGTTCAGCAAGATAATCTTCACAGATAAAAGCCACTTTAATTATTTTTTAAACTGAAATGTTATCACCAGAAGCAAAACGCTAATTCCAAGAGAAACAGCTAATGCTATATACAAAGTACACTGGGGTCACATGACTTCAAACTCACCACCATTAAGTGTGTTATTACACTATACTATAAACACTTTACTATAAAGTGATCAATCTACATGTTGAAGAGTTACAATAGTTTGCACGATAACATAGAGCGTCCCCAACAACCTCTGCAGCCTCATTTACAAACTTGCCACCATATTTGCACGCGTAAACGCATTAAAGATTCAAACGTTAAGTATTTACTCATGTATTTGTTTTGGAACAAAACATGAAAATATATTAAGATTGTGTAAACCACAGACCTTGTTACGGCCATCTAACTAAAAACCAACAGGCTTGGAGCCAACCTATTTCCAGGTTTTAGGACTCATTCCTGCACCACTGTAAACAAAGCAGTCATATGTGTAATTCATGGCACAATTCAAACTGGATCACATTTTTAAGAAATAATGTCGCATGAGGTCCACCAGAAGGGGCATGACCTTGGCCTCCTAAAGGCGTCTCCAGGACGACTAATGTGGGCTGGTGGTGTAAAGCAGGGTTAACTATACCCCAAATTCTGGCTCCCTTGCTTGCATCACACCCATTTTGAAACACTGCCTTAATTTTGATCTCAACCACACACCTGGAAAGTTCCATGACTGTGTTTTGCAGGGTTGTGATACTATCGCGCTGACAAAAATCTGTCCAAACATATAGACAGACGCATGAACACCTGCCAAAATACTCCAAACTGTTTCTGTGTTTTTTCCTACTTCAAAAGGTGTCTCCAGGATGACATTTTGCCTCGATGACAAACAAACGCAGAGACAGAATGTGAAAATTTACTAGCAGATTGTCTTGGATGATTTCAAAATCATACACTTAAATGTGAACAAGCATAAATTATCACAATTATCACAACAACAAGCATAAATTATCACAACTATTTCAGCTCAAAGCAGTGTAGTCTGCATACAACCATTTAACTGTAATGTCTGCAGTTACAGCTGACTGAGGTTTGTCATCTCTTCAGCTGTGCAGGATTAGATATTTTCAGCAGTTAGAAAGTGGCATTACTACAACTCTAAGAAATACTTCCCTCTTGTGAAAATGCTCAAGAGTCATCCTCAGCAGTACCAGGCTCTCTTATAAATGTCTTCTACGCAGGGAGTGGAGTGGGTTATCGAATGTGCCAGCTGTTTGGTAGGGGTGACATGGCAAGTACAGCCAGCCAACAATACACTTCAGTCGGTCCAGGGAATAAAATGAGACCAAAGTAATTCAGGCCCTGGTCTTTAAATAGAGTGAACTGGAGTGAGAGAGCAAGCCTATGAATGTTCCCTCTTGGGATTGTTTGATGTGTATCCTGTAAAGAAATGGCTCCTGACCAAAGATCATTTAGTGAGTCAGTTGCGTGCTGCCCGCTGCACTCCCCTACAAATGGATTGTATCTGTCAGCCAATGTTGGCAATGAGGTAATTATTACCTCTACAGTGTGAGAGCACAATAACAAGCACATTTACTTTTCCCTGGGTCACGGTGTCAAGGGTAAAGAACTGACACAACAAGCCTTCCTTGTCAGACACCTCTGTGGTCAAAGTGACAGATTGTAGGTGTGTTTGATTACTCCATCATCAAGCTGTTTTTAATTTTCAAACATGAACCTGTCAGCCAAGATTAGATGACCATTGTTGAGGTTGACAAGTGCAAAAATCATTCTATTGTCCATATGTCAAACAACTCATGACATACTTGAGACAGTGGTGGCAGTTCGTGTGTAGTGTTTTTGTCTGGGTATTTTTGAAGAGGTGGTGGAGTGGAGGACAGTTTCATCACCTTACAATTGCTCTCCTTGTCGGGAGGTGTAAATCAAGGGTGCCAGGTTGCTGATTGCCACCCCCTTACAAGACCTGCTCTGACTAGATCGGTGCTCAACAACAGGCTGCCGGTGGCTTCATGGCGAGCCCCTTGCTGTGACAAATGAGTGTGTGTTTGGCAGGGATCCAGAGTACGACTGTTTTGGTCACACACGCGCTTAAAAAAAAAATCTGTCAAGGATGACTAAACATTTTCATTGGTTGTTCTGTAGCACCAGAAATTCTGCAGAAAATAACCTATACACAACTTTTCTTAAGTAAGCTAAAGTTGAAAGTCAGTGTGTAGACAGTAGTGTTGTCAAAAATATCAAAATATAGAAACATATCGAATTGAATATTTAAAACAATTTCAATGCCCATTTCTCACAGTATGGACACACCAGCACTTGCTACAATTTTTTACTCTCCTCCCCAACAGCAAGTTAAGGCCAACATCCCACCGCCTCCTTGAGAAGTAAATTAACTTAAATGTTGTTCTAAACACAGATATACCGAGGAATCAACAATGTTATACCCTCCAATGTTAAGTCCCTTTCCCTGTAGTATCAAACATCTATAGTTTTCAAGGTATTGTATCAAAATTCAAAATTCTAATATTGTGAAAAAGAGTAGTAGACAGTTGCCGTCGAACAGACATTAACCGACGACATTTTTTCTGTGGATTAACGAGTTCTCTCTGAATTTGAGTATCGATTCGTTTTTCCTCTTGAAAAAAGCTGCAGTGCCTGTTCCACCTGTCCCCTGTCCGCAGATGCTCTCTCCAGTAACACTTCTCGAAGACATGAAGAGGCAGTTCAGACCTTGTATTACCATCCGGACCGGAATGATTCTCATGCACAGCTCTAAGTCTGTCAGTTCACACTTGCCATTAAAATGCGTCTCGACATAAGTCTTATCTTGAGTTGATTCCTCACTGAACAACTCAATCAATCAGATTTGTTGAAAAAGGCAGTATGTTCATGATCCACACAAGGGGCTGTGAAGATAAGCAAAAGACAATATACTTATATATAGTAAGTGCCAGAGGTTTGGCATTAAAGAGTCAGATAGCCGGAAGAAATAGCAGCATTTGAAGATAGTTATCTTATCTTACATCTTTTTCGATACAATATTCAAATTGAGACTGACATACATCATTTCCAGTTAACATTTGATAGGAAACAGTGAGACAGCTTGAAAAACTGGTTAAAAATCTGTTTCATCATGCAATGGACCAAACATCTTGGCATTCAGTTTAACAGAAGACTGAATGTTTTGTTATGAAATGTGAACTTTGTAGTTTTGGGGAAGACATTCTAATAAGTAAATCCTGACTGATTTTTGTGTGCCTAAAAAAACTAAATAAACAACAAACTGACCTTAAAAGACGGCGATGGAAAAAAATACATATTTCTGAGTTTGTATCATTACCTCATTAATATTGGAAAAATTAAAAATCTGAGTCATATTTTCTTCTCCGAAACTACGTAGTGCCTCTTTAAATAAACTGCTGAGTTTTATTTTTCAGAAAACAGCTTCTGCACTCTGTGACTTTAATCTAATGTTACTACATAAGAGGCCCAAACTGGGGCTGTAGCTGAAAGTATGAAATCTAAGACATATTTGCACTTATATGGAGAAACTGGCACTCCAATTTTAACTGCCAGCCCATGCTAAATAAATTGAATCAATTCACACTGTCACTTAATATAAGCTTTCATTATTAGGTGCATTTTTCCATGAAGCTGAGCTGGAAAGTGACCAACAAGTAGCTCAGTAGATTTCCTGACTTCAACACTGGTCAGTCCAGCTTATGAAATCGACCAGTGTGAGGCCCAGGTTCCACTCTTCCCTTGTGTGGTTCGCTCTCGAGTCTGAGAGGAGTGGGAGGATTGGGAGGTGGGAGGACGGGGAGGGGTGCAGTGCAATTACACAACTTGCTTTTGAATTATGTCTTACAATTCTTGCTCAAACTGGTATGATGACATCGCTCCATTCACCCGTCGCTATAATCTGATGAAAGGTGAGAGAGTCTGCACTTTCCTTAACTTTCAGAGTGCCTCTTGAAATCAAACTGTGGCCATACACTGCAGTGGTGTGGGTTTATTGTGTGTACAGACTCCTTATACTGAACAAAGGAGGAGTGTTTGTTACCGTTCCTGTGCTCATGACAGGATTGAGTACAGGAAAAAAACAGGTTCACATAACAAACAAAAGCGTTTTTTCCTCAAGAAAAAAACTAATTAATCCACATCTAACAGAGATTTGGATAATTTTAATGACACCATCTTTAAAGGCCTTTTTGACTGATAAACAAATACATTTCAACTTCCCATAATAAGAAGAATTTAAGATTTACATTTTGAATGCATTAACCACCTCCCATACATTTCAGAAATATTTTGGAAGTTCATTACAAAGCGAGGTAGCTACACATAAACTGAAAATGAGCCAGTTATGAAAATCCAAATGTAATGCTGTATTTCTTGTGATTTGAAGGGAAAATGCCTGAACAATGGAGAAACCACATGAAGAGCTGTTAACAGATTTAGTTATAGTCAGTTATCAGTGACCTCTATTGAATCATCTGTTGAGATAAAAAAAAAAAAAAGTAGAACATTTCCTGGTATGTGGGGCAACAAATGAACTCTGTATCACTCAGCTTACCAGCAGGTCTCTGATGCTGTCATCTTAAAAAGTGTATGTTAAACTGTTTAAACAAGCAAGTAGTCCCACAGGTTTTCTATATGTTTTTTCATAAGTATAACCAATATTTGCCATTCCAAGCAGGGCAAAACCAGCGAGTGTGTGCAGTCACTGTGGCGTTTGAGAAATGTGAAAATGTCTCCGGGTGATTGCAAACGCGTTCATTCATTCTTATCACCCGGGCTTGCTGGCTTGGTGAATATAAAAGGGATTGTCAGGAGCTGTAAAGAGGGCTTATTGTTACATTCCTGCACTGACCACAGCGTCAGAGCGAGGCTTTCCATTTTACAAGAATAATAAACAGCCGATTATTTGATCCAAATTCTCAGCCTACTTACTTTTTTGGGACAAAACACTTTGTTTACAGATCCTGCAGAATCAAACAGCTGATAAGCGTTTACCTTTGTCCCTTCAATGCAGTGACTAACACTGTTGCTGCTGACCTGCCTTTATCAAATCACCATTACTAAAGAAAACAAAAAGATCTGGAGGATAATATTTCTGGGTGTCTCCACTGATCATGTTGACTTGTAGGTTTTAAGAATTTCTTAACTTGATGTCCTCCTCAAAAGTTGCAGTGACTGGTATAGTATATAATCTGAATGCAAAATTCCTTTAAGAATTGATATAACCAGTATTAAGGGTCATAACAGGTCTCTAAAATGTGCTTTTAAATGTAAAGTAATTAATCTAGCACACAATAAAAGCATGGTGTAATCATTTTTTAGATTTCAGTGTTAACCCCCCTCACTTGTAATAGACAGAAAACTGCGCAACTTTTGACATTTTAAAAAAACAAACAAAAAAACAAAAACAAATGTGAGTTTGTGTCTTTGGATGATCATCTCTGGTCCCTTAGCACTTTGCATAATTAGCATTTTCTTCAATGAACACACAAGTTTGTCCTTCAGAAAACACAGCCACATGTTCAGACAATTTAAGACGATTAAAAACACCTCGTATCAACAGTGATGAAATGAGACAATTTGATGAAACTTACCCTCTCCGCTCGCTCGATGACAGCTCATCATTAAGCAAACAGCGGCCACAAGAAAACACAAACACAAAGTCCGGAGCCACATAACTGACTCGGGATGAGACACCATCCAGCACGACTCAGGGTCAAATGCAGAATAATCCTTGGCGAGCAGGGCAGCTCAAACTGGAGAAGAAATACCTTCAGGAAACTGGTTTTGTTTTGCGGCATGGGCCAACAGGTAAACAAAAATAAATAAAAGACATCCCGGAAGATGGGCGGAGGAACGAGTCCAACGTGTTCAGTCAAACACAAGCTAGCGCTGCAGCTACTGCTGCTAAAGTTAGCCACCTCATGGAAAAGCACCGTCAACGCACAGCAGCACCGGACAAGAGTGCTCCTTTTGTGTCTTTAATTACACTGGTTAGCTAAACTGGCCTGTTTGAGTTTGTCGGCGAAAAAAAGGAGAGCAAAAAAAAAAAACCAAAACGACAGACTTGTTGGCCGAGCAGAAGCTAACGCTAGCGCCAGTTATGCTAACTAGCCAGCTGCTTGTTTTTTTTGTTTTTTTTTTAAGCTAGCTCGGCTCCACCACTCCAGTCCAGGCCACAAGTGAAGTTTGCGCTGCTTTTCAGCGACCCTCTCAATCAATTTTCAACTCGAAATAAATCTCACCACATGCCCACGCAGCTGCACTGCGTGTTCTCTATATGAAGACACAAGCTGTATGCACGAACATCTCAGCAAAAGCGACCTTTATAGTTCATTTAACGTTAGAGGGTTTTTTTTTAAGGGGGAGCCGTTTGCTGCTGACTCGATGGTTGTGGCATGCGTGGCGTACGTGTCTTTCGTAAAGAAATATAAAAAAAATCCTCAAGTCCTCCAGCGAGCACAAAACATTACAGGTGACTTATTTTTGCTTGAGAAATAAGGTGTTTCAGCTGGCTGGCTGACCCCACAGCGACAGCTCCTCTCCGGTCAGTGCAGAGATTTGCGTGGCTCAGACCTCAGCTCTCTGAGGGGCTGACAGTCGGACTCCGTCGTGGCTCCGCTCCTCTCTGCGTTTGGAAATAAGAAGAAAACGCTGCAAGTTTCCAAAGCTCCGCTCTTCAGCTGACTGCTCCAGCAACTGAGCGTGTATCCGAATGAAAGAAAGAGAGAAAAAATGGGCGAGATAAAAAAAAAAGAAAAGAAATTAAAAAAAAAAGTTTTCGACTTATTGTTTTCCTTTCTTCCACGCACAGAGGTAGATTGTACAGTCTCCCAGGTCCTGCAGGATCCCCCCTTCTCTCCCCAGCCTCTCCGCCAGTAAACAAACCCTGCCAGTGAGCCAGATGGGCTTGAGGGGAAATACGGACTGGAGCTTATTGGATTACACAACAAACTGATCCCACTGTCAGCTGGTAACGCGTTAAAGAAAAAGAAAAGGAAAGAAAAAAAAAAGTAATGCGGTTACTTCTCTGGGTGAATCAGTCGTGCAATAAATATACTCTACAGCTCCTGTGCTGGAGAAGCCTGCCAGAGGTATGGAGGGCCGAGACTGCCACAATCAGACATTAGTAAGTACATAAATAAATGTCTAGATAAATGAATTAGTGCCATCAAATGCACCCAAAAAATAATGTAAAAATGATTATTGAATGAAAATTAATGGATATGTGACATGAATGCATATTTCTACTTTGCTCCTGTATTTATTTACTTTAGTATTAATTCAACAATTTTTTTTTCCTTTCTCCATTTTACTTTTCATTGTACAATTAATTTGAAATATGTGGTTTCCCGTGTTTTTTCTTTTCTTTTTTTTCCCTGCAAGAAATTGGCAATACAATATTTTGTAATTTATATAAATGTACATCTTTTTCTTGTTTTTTCCTGATATTTGTAAAAAAAAAATTGGAAGATGACCTGTGTGCAGTATTATATGAAGGTGTTTTTAATCCCATGTGACAGATACCAGATATTGCCATGACACAGACATAAAAATTAACTTTATTTATTTATTTATTTAATTATTTCCTCCTATTCCTGCCTTTCTATTTACATTTCAACTTCATAATACTAATGAGGGGGCTGCCATTTTAAGCCAATCACGGCAGAGTAGGGTATTAAATATTTAATAAATTAATGAATGCCTACATTTGTTTTCAATTCAATTTTTGGTGCATGTACTGGCATATTGATTTATTTGTAACTTGTAGTTGTGTTTAACTTAGTACTTCAACTCCACTATATTTTGGAGGCAAATGTTCTAGCTACTTACTCCACTACTGCTACTTAATTACTAGTTTTACGAGTTACTTTGCAGATCATGCTACATACTTGGAGGACTGAAGCTACCAAAGTAAAAAAGAACGAAGGCACAGAAAATGCAAAAAGAAAAATGAAAGGAATAGAAAATGAATTGGGGGGAAATGCAAAAGGACAAAAACTAGATACTTTTTTGATAAAGTGATAAAGTGGAAATTTAAATAGGAAACAATTAGTTGAATTACTACAAATGCAATAAATAGAGGCAAATCAGATTAGAAGTATTTATGCCACTTTTTATAATGAATCAATCCCTACATTTATTTCTGGTGCGCTTAATGGCATATCATGTCTTTTAATCAAGCCATTTATTTAATATGTTTCATTTAATCAGTTCCAGTCCTGTATACAACAGAGCCAAAGTAGCAGATTCTTTAATTTATGTCATCAGTTAAAAAATAAATGCCGAAAGTCAGCTCTTATAATCGACTAGGTCTAAAGTGACACTGATATACCCAGACTGTACAATATATACATACATACATACATACATACATGTAAATATGCTGTATGTGTATTTTACATTTACTTGTACTCAAACCAAAACAGACAAATGTGGAACACAATAACACAAGATATAGAAGGTAACTGAAAAACTGTGAGGAAGTTCTAACTTTGTGTCACTTATGCATAAATTAGAATAAAATTGTCTGTTCCAAAGATCACATGGAACTGACTTTTGAAAGAACCCAACCTAAAAAATGGACTCTTCGTTTGAATCCTTGCAAACATCGACTGTATACAGTCAGATTTGGGTCCTTCTGCTCATGTCTGAAACAGAAGAAGATCCGCCGTTATTTTAGGACTCAGAGGAAGGAAAATCCTTGTGTGCTCCAGCCATTGTTTAAAAACAGAATGTGATTCCGCTTTTTGATCCTGTGATGTTCTCTTCTCATACTCAGACAGACCAGTGGAATAAAAAAACAAAAAAAACAAAAAAAAAACCAACAACACGTAATTCACACTTTGCTCACAACTCAGAGTCTGAAAATATCTGGGATTGTTCTTCCTGCCGTGTGTGTGTGTGCGAGATGTGATTGAGCCATGATGCCATCTCCACGTCGCCCGCTAATTCACTACCTGTTTACATCCTCCATCAGGGCAGCAGCATGTTTGGTGCAAGATGCTCACATCCTGTTGTTTATTGTTCCGAAAAAGAGTTTTGTTTTGTTTTTTACTGGAATTCTACACTTACGGGATTTGTGCGCCAGCTGTGACACTTATGAGGTATTCTCTTGCCGAGATTTGTCCGTAAAAGCATGCAGGTGGTGCGAAAGAACACCAGATACCCTGCTGACGCACACGTTGACTCGAAGGGAAGTGACCACTTGAGAGTTACGTGAAACAGGAGAGCAGCTCATTAGTGGTATCAGCACTTGTGTAATCAGAGTTATTTACCAAAAGAAGAGAACTCAGAGGCCCGTACATGTTCACAACAACACGTCTGAAGCGGTGGAAGGAAACGAAAAGGAGCCGAGGGGTCAAGAGGTGACGCTCGAGAAATGTCCCCAAAGGCACAGGAAGGAGGAGGAATTGGTTACTGTTGGTGGATTGGACCTTCATGAAATGCAGCGAGATCTTGCGTTATAGAGAAAGCAGAGCAGAACTGCATCGCTGTGAATTCCCTTAAACATAATCCCATATTTAGTGTGCAGTCTGTAGGAGTGAGATGCCTTAATGAGATTAAAGCCGAGTGAGTGATTGGATATAGACGCGTCCCACTTCCCTTTCATGGGCCACCCTCTACAAAACGTTTTATATTTGACTCTCACAACAGAATATCAACAGTGGCATGTTCAGGTTTTATTCTGATTTCTTACATGTTTTGTGCCTGTAACATATATTCTGTGTGTTTTGTATTTGGTACCATGTAAGACCAAGGGACATGCCATCACACCAAATGATATTTATTTATTATTTATTTATTTAACTTTACAGGCAGAAAAATAAAACATTTAGGCACTTTTTTTAAAGACACAACGTGTAACGTTCCTGCATTAACCCATTAATGACTAACCACAGAATTTTTTTCTGTTAATGGATCTGTTCTGGATCAAAACACATTTTTGTGATGTACGTTTTTCTAAATCCAGCAATATGAAACACATTTATATAACTCTTTGTAGTTTTAGATTTAGCCATTTCTGTTCCATTTAGTCAGTAGTCACGAGGGGTTACAATGTCTAAAAATGACCAGACCTTTGTTTTATTCAAGGAAAAGAAAACTCCTCAAGTAAACTTGTGGCAGGGGAAACCTCAGGAAGACACACAGAGGACATGCAATAGATGCTGCATGCACAGAAAAGACCAACAAAATATCTTATACAGATTACAATGACAAACTATATGATACAAGAAGATTATATAACATATATGTGGAGACTGTGGATCCAGGAGGACGACAGCGCAGGCCCTCCTCTTCATCACGGTGACAGAAAATATCAGAATTGGGTTGTCAGATTCTGATTGAAAAGCACAGACACGGGGAGAAAACAGATGAGAGAAATGATCCGTGATTAGCCTGCTGTCAAACATGTAAAAACGTCTCAGCAAAAACAACTTTTTTTTTCTTTTACTAATGCAGTAATCTCCTGGGTCCAATCATTTAGTTCCGACCAGAGCGGCCAAAGCAGCGCATGTACCCTTCTGTGCTATTTTGACCAGATTAGGGTTCATTATGGCTCAGAACTATTGATGTGTTATTGAGGCTGAGATGAATAAAAAAAAAGAAAAAAAACAACAAATGACTCATGAACACATGACGTGAACACTGACCGCCTGCTGCCTGTTGGGGGGGGGGGACTCAAAAGCTTGTTGTTTTTTCAGTTGTGACTCTTAATCCTGACGACCCCTTAATCTTGACCTCTGCCAGGGTCGTGTCGGACGGTGTAGGGTGGAGCAGCGGTCTGACTGGACTTCTGCACAACATGACCTCATTTAGTGTGATGCAGGTGAAAGGTTGGGCAAGGTGGCTGGCAGGTAGAGCCACACACACACACACACACACACACAAAGAAACAATTCAATCTCGTTTGTGGTTCCTCAAAGGATAGGAGCAGGTTTATTAAAGTTAATTTGAAGGATAGGAGGATAAAATACACTCTAATCATTATTTCATTTACATTTAACTTTAATTTAATTGTCCTTTGTTTGCAGTTGTTTGAATAGAAAAGTTAAATAATATAGTTTTTATATATATGTATATATTTACATTTTTATTTATTAATTTATCATTACATTACATGAAAAAATTGAACCTTGTTCTAAGGCATCATAAAGGGGCTCAGTGTAGTTTTGGAGAGGAAATTCAAACTCATAATTTAAATCTTTACAATGTTAATTAGGTAATAATACAAACTCAGAAATATTCATTTTTTCCCATAATTGAATAAACAAGCTGTTCTCAGAGAAAGATCAGGTCCCTAGAACATTGTTTGAAGCTAAAAAGGTGGCAGGGTCCGCCACATCTAAACAAAGTAAAACAGTATGAAATTGTGTTGTGCTAATTCAGTCATGAAAACCAAGAACTCTCCTCTGATTAAATTGTCTTTCCTGAAACTAAAACTACGTAGTGCACCTTTAAGACTTCATGGTAAGGTGATTACTAGAAATGAACCATAAAGTCTGTTTTATTTTTGTCACAGTGACTTTTTTGTCAATTGTTAACGCAGTATGGACTTTGGAAAACAATCATCGCCGGTCAGCAACAATGTGACTCAGGCAAAAATTACAGACTCGCTGTAGAGACAGTGGAAAGAAGAGAAGACACACCGAAAAAACAAAGAAATAGATCTACACGGGATCAGCTATCCCCAATGCAATTAATGTGGTCAACCAATTATAGTAATCGTATGAGAGTGTAAGCTTAACACTACGGGTATGACAGTCAAAAACTTGAGAGATCTTTGATTTATTGCTGTCATGTGTTTTGTTGTTGTGTTATATTGTGTTTGTGTGTGTGTTTTCCTTTCCTGGGTGAGACCAGAACCAATGTTCCTGCTCTGGCTACACAGTAAAATCATTGTATTCTATTCTTTAAAGGCAACAACAACAACAACAACAACAAAAGACACTGCATCAACTCATACTGAATAGTTTAGATCATCGGTAGCCATTTCCCAAAATATATTATAGTTTGTAGATATAGTAACAACATTATAGTACAACATTATGTAGAAATTGACATTTTGAGCTATGTGGAACACCCACAGTTACTGGGTACAACATTTTCTAAGCTTCTGAAGTATTTTAAGGTAAAAATATATTTTTAAAAAAGTTACTTAACATTGCTGTATGAAAAGTATGAAAAGTTGAAACCTGCTTGAACTTTTTCTCCACCATTTGTTTTTCCATCAAAGGGGACGTGTGGCTGAGATGTTGTGTGCTAATGTGTTAGAGCAGGAGCTCTTCCTCTGTGGTGCCTTCAAGGAAGCTTCAACTTCCAATATTTACATGTTGGCTGTCAAAAAAGTTGCCTTCACAGGCTATGTTGTCGTTAAAATCAGACCCGGAAGATGAACAATAAGCAAACATGGATGTCCTGGAAGGGATTGTGGAGTTGGCCCGCGCTTCAAAGATTACAGTCTGGCAGCTCATTCTTAAGTGGTTTACAAGACGAGAATGGTGTGAAAGAAGCAGGCACAGAAATGTGCCACAATAAAAATGTGTCAAGCTGAAAATAAGGATTAAAATGATAAAAAAAAAACTGTCAAACTGGTTTTGCTTCAGGTAAATGTTTGTATCATGATGAAAACCTACAGAATAAAAACACCATCAGGGTTCTGGATTGGCTCCCCGTAAACGCCGCTTCAACGATACTACATTGTCAGCCATCATGTGTAAATGAAGGTCGACTGGAGTTCCACATCAGACTGGTTTTTCTGTCTTCCTTCACATCTCCAATATCAACTAAATAAACGAATAAACTCTGGTTGTCTTGTCTTGTCTTGTTTGTTGTCACGCTGGGGAGAAACGGAAAGCGATCCTGTTTTTCTTTGCAACAGTGACGTCAAGAGTAACACCGCTTGGAAACAAATTCAGGGATAATTGAAGCCGTTTGTTTATTTTTTTATTTTTTGGCCACTCGGGGAACAAGAGCCTGAAAAAAAAAGAAAGAAAAGAAAAAGGGCTGGGAGACATCCTCAAATGTTATTGAGTTGACATACCAAACATGTCAGCTTTTTACACATCCAGCAGACTGGATGGTCAGCTGACAAATGTTTACCCAGGATTCACCCGTGGTTCAGCTCTCGGTTGTCAGATCAGCTGTATTTTTTCGTTTTTGTTCTTACATTTTAAAACAAATCTCCAGCTGCTTCGTGTTTAGGAGAATGCGAGAAAATCCTCACGACTTTCCATCTGCATGCTGGGGAGTTGATAGTGGCTGATTGTTCATCTTTGCGTGAACTTCCTTTTCGTGAGGGTATGGGTCTGATCTGAAAAGTTTGGGGCCTTTTTAACCCAGGTATGTAACCCCCAAGGTCTCAGATTAGACTTGGGCGCAGCTGAAGGTTTAACGCAGCTTATTGCTCATGACTAAATGGTGGAGGGCGATATCAAAGTAGGCAAGATGTTCGGTAAGTAGCCTCAAACTCATTTTAACTGTCACTCACAGCACAGGTGCATTAGGTGATGGTGTGCCTCTCTCAGTAATGGCAGAAATCTGCTCGAAATGATCAGCTCACAGTAGGGAGGGGATTAAAGTGCTCTTACATTTAAGTCTGGAGCCGCACTTTCTGACACCCTTGTGTGTGTGCCGCCTGCAGCTCCGTTAACAGCAACCACACGCTAGCGTGTAACCTTTACCTCCTTCCAGCATATAGGTATGTAGGTAGCACGCTGTTCGAATGTGACAGGAAAAACAACAGGGTCAGGGTTCACAGCGATAAGGATGACTCACTGTTATTATGAACATACTGTGACATTCCTGGGTTATTTCTGTCAGTCTGCAGTATCTATAGGAGGTGCCGGAGATATCTGTGAGGTAAATACAAGGAGGTTTTTTGTTTTTTTTTTCAGTCTGTGGCCTTCGAGGGGGGAAATAAAAGAAGTTGTGCATCTAGAGGTGTGAGAGCCTTGTGTGAGAAACAGCATGTACCCAGGGGCCCCACTTCTATCCCCGAGTTAATCGTCAACCGCGAGTGCTAGGAAGTCATATGAGGAAACGTTAGCGGTCTGCTTATAGAACATGGGAAAACAGGCGGTGTGGCAGAGGTTGGTGACGAACGCAGGTTCACACAGACCTGCCTGACTGCAAGAACAATGAGGTTCACGCATGATTCATCCCGGGGCCCTTCCTAGACGCCAGCGCGCTTCACTCCTCCACCACAGGAAAGGATGCTGCCGGGTGTCAGGGCCGAGTGGGACATCCACCGCCGGGCCCACTTCCCCTTCCCAGTGCGTCTGAGGTGTACAGCTCTGAAGAACGATTTCTTCCTGCTGACATTTACTGCGTTCGCAAAGACAATACTTTAAGTTTTGAGGCAGAGCTTGATGGATGCGCCGCCTCTCCGAGGTTAATGGACACTCACATTTATAGTGACGGCGCAGCGGACTGCGCGTGGCCTCAAGCCAAGTGCAGGAGGCCGGTTTTCAAACATGTAAGCACTCTTCCACTCTCATGCACCTAATTGAAGCCTGGAAAGTAAATGTGCTACGACAGCAGACCCTGCATCACAATACATTCCGGCAGCTCCCCCAAATAGTCACATGGCCTCTTTTCAACCCCGACATGAGCACAAATAAACGACAGCAGCAGACGCAAGAGGGGCCCTTGAACTCACTCTTGCGCCTTGGAAGTGATCTGCACAGCTACCTACTCTAAAGCACTCTGTAAAGTTGCGCTTGTTAAAACATGCCCAATCCTTTCCCTGCCAGAGAGCTGTTAATCCTAACAAGGCTGTGTGCCCCTAATTCCCCTGAAAGCTGGAACCTGCCGTTTGTTGATGTGTTGTGTGGCTACAAGCACCAGAGGCCGCATGTTAAAGCATTCCCCCCTTTTTCTTTCTACATCAAGCATGTGTCTGCAAGTCCTCAAGCGCCAAGGCAGCTAAAATCACAGTTAAGATATGAAAAATGTCTTTCTTACACTTTCCCCTGGTTTTCTGTAGCCCACGTGCTTCAGTATGTACAGTAGTTGGTGATGACGGATTGCTCATTTAAGAAACCCCGTTGTGCTGATGAGTCCATCGTAACTAAACCCACCCCCGGTGCCGTTAGAGGGCTCGTAAGATGACAATGGGCATGGATTACAGTTAAGAGTCTTATTATTATCTCCTCTATCCGAGGTTAAGACCACAGGACACCTGCTACTCCACGTGGACACTCTGCCTACATCATCATATTCTGGCAGACAGAAGGAAACCCCAGTGAGGCCGTCTGCTCAGGCATGTGAAGATTAATCAGTAAATGTAGAGGGAAAGGTCCCTTTATAGAGACGCTGGCTGGCAAGCCTTCTCTTGTTGAAGTCTCTAGGCAGAATCAAGAGTGACAGCGACGTGGAACCGCCTTTAAAAAAGGTGCACTATGTAGCACTATGTTTTTAGACATTTTAATCAAATCTTCGTTGACTGATTTTCTTGATGTGCCTTAACAAACTCAATTATTTTCTTTTCATGCCTGAATAAACAGAATAAGTAAACACAATTTCACACTGTTTTAGTATTGGTATATCTAAATATCTTTTTCAAAACTACAGTTCCTCTTTAATAATAAACTGTATATGATTTTGGCACTCCATCAACTACATTTATTACACATTTCTTCTGAGCCTTATTGAGGATTTCTGCTCGACTTTGCTACTACCACTTCCATGTGGCTTTAATAAAGAAAGGCTCAGACCACAGAAGGTAAATGAGCTTAGGTCTGTGCATTAATAACTGTGATGTGTATACAGTGTGCAGCTGCAGGAAAAGCATCAGAGCTGCAATAAAATTCTAAACAGCAGGATTACTGAACAAACAACACACAAAGTCAGAGCATTAAACAAAAAGTCTGGCTGTCTGTAATGGGATTTAGCTGCCATTTACTTTAGGATCCGCATTTTAAAAACACACCACTAAAAGAATCATAAGTTGGTGACCTTCAGAGTTACACCCGTATCACTCAATTAGCTTTGGCTTAGGGGTGAAATAAGACATTATGGTTCACACCCAAAATTACACAGAAACAAACTCAAACATTTCATTGTACAATAAACCTTTAATAAATAGTTTGTCATTAGTTTCCCATATTTACATAATAACCACCATTTACTTATGTTGCCATACTCATTTCTTGGCTAATTTTAGGCACACAGAGAGGGGGTTCAGGCCACAAACCACATCGCACTAAAAACAGGAGTGGCTAGCAGGTAAGTCTTGAGAAATATAGAATAATAATTGCACCATACAACCAAATAGACCAAGAGGTGGCCATCTCCTTGAGCAATAAATATATACATTTGCTGTACGTACAGGTGATTTTTGTACATTTACAGTCGTCTGCTTGGAAGCTGTACGAGTGCACATGGGGCTGGTGCAGAATCTTACCAATTGAAGTAGGATCTGAAGTCATGGGTTTACCAATGTGTTCGTCAGATAAATGATAAATAAAAAAATGATATTCAGAGAATAAATCAACACCAATGGCCTCCTGTCTAGTAACACCCCCTCTGAAATAATAAAAATAATGACAGGTTGAGTCAAAACATTGAGGGTAAAGCGTGGTCAACGTGTATAGCTTGGCTTGGAACATTCAGTGACTCTTGTTATGATCTATCGATAAATCTGGGAAGGATAAACTTATCAAATGTAACTCATCATGATGAAATGCTTATTATCAAATGAAGACCGAAGCCGAAAACAGAAGGATGGACATCCAGATATTCACCATCTAGTCGACGTTGAAAAACAATCCTAAAAATGTCCCTATGAAGTTTTAAAAAGCTATAAAAAATAGCATTAAAACTTACATTTTCAGTCAAAGAAATTAAGACAAGAGAAAACAAAAACAAAAGAAAAAGTCCAAATCACTCAAGTGCACAAGCATACATACACACACAGTATGAAAAACCAAACCAAAAAAATTTGGCACAAAATATACAACAAGCGTTTCTCTTCAGATAGATGTTAAACAGCACAAATCCCCCCATTAGTGACTATTCCTCATCAGGTTGTAATTTCGCTGGTTAAATGCACTTGAGGCATTTATAAATTATCTGTTAAAAATTATAATAAGCATGATTTACCAGTTTCAGACACAAAGGGAACACAGTGTCACTGATGCGAAGCTGCAAAAAAAAGTAGAAGAAAAAAAAGGCCTAAATTAACCAATCATGGAACTGCAGCAGATTCAACCATGCAGTTTACGTTCAAGCTGTGCCACCTACTGGCAGAAAAGGGTACAGCAGCATTTACACCTGCAGATGGACTACAGGGAAGGAAAATAACAAATGCTGTTGTTTTGATTTGAGACTTTCAGACTCCGTTTTAGAAGTGGGCACATTTCTTTTACATTTTGTTGCAATCAATGTAATTTGTTGACTGGAGTACATTTACTAATGAATTCTGGGACAACTACAGAGTTCACAGTGTTCACAAGGTCATCTTGTAACCAGTGACCTCAAGCACCGTCCTGGCTACTTTGCAGATTACAGTTTCAAAAATGTCATATTCACTGGAGGCTAGATTGTTTGGATATTTTTAAAAATGTTTAAATTATCTACATCTGTTTTTATCTACTGGTTTTATTTTACAGGCATTATTTCCTCTGTTTTGGTAATCAGGATTGGTTCGTTAGGATTGGATTACTGTTATTTAAATGTTTTTATGAATGAATACATCTTACTCTCAAAGCTCGACTGCCCTTATATATACACACTATATGTTAGCATCCATAGCCAACAGGTGTTGGGAAATGTCAAACTTTAAAACACTCAAAAACATCAGCTTTAAAAAACAGCTTTTTTATTTTGCTTTCCTGTAGTGTTGCTTTCCTGTTTTGTTCATCTTAACATCTGAATTACACTGTAATTTCCTTTTTTCTGTAAGTGGTGCAGGTTAGCAAATTCAAAACTGATCTGATAATTACACAGCTCCCCCTTGTGAACAATCTGAAGCCTGTTCAAAAGCCAGTTCCACGAGGTGCTTCGCAGCTAAAATTGTAATCAGCTGTTGTTTGAGAAATGTGCAGTGCCTGTTATCAACCGTTTGTATGGAAGCTTAATGAAACCATTTCATAATTCAAATCCAGTTACCACTGTGGAAATCTTCACCCACTACATTACATCACACTAACTTTGAATGATCTTCTGCAGCAGCACGAGTGATATCTGTTTAATCTAATGATATTAATTCAAGACTCTGTATTAACAGTCAGTGCCAACACTGACGTGCTGATAGCAACGCTCTAGCTCCTAATGGTCCAGATGCCTTCAAAAACAAAAACATGGTTCTGTCAGCCTTAACCCTGATGGTGATAAATGTCAGGAAACAAAGCAACAAGAAGGGCATGAAAACAAAAGGAATAAAAAGTGTAACGCTCCGATGGGAGCGATAGCGTAAGATTACAGAGCCTTCTCAGACCTCGGTCTTCATACAGGTTACGTAATTAATATATATATACATATATATATTAAGTCACTTCGAGGCAACATTTGTTTGTTGAATAAGAACTTGAAGCACATCTAGCCTTCAGTTTGAACAGAGAAAAATATACAACCCAAACTGTACTACTTATCTAGAGAATGGCAAGTAAACATTGAAAACGGTTTCAGCTAATAAAGTGGTCTCTCTTGCACACTTCACTCTGTAAGAAGTGTGTTGTTTAGACAAAGTCTGGACTTCCAAAGCTTTTTCTATCTGAACTGATTGACCCATCCTAACCTAGTTTAGGCAGCATCCCTCCAACACTGGTCTGCAGAGACTTCACTCACAGGTTTTCAGTTGCTGTGCTTCCCTGCTGAGCATACAGAGGAAAACTGTGTTCCTTTCTTGGATGCTTTAACAGAGCTGTAGTCGCAACGACAAGCATCTGAGCAGATGTTAGCTTGTAAAAGACTGTTAGACAAGTGCTCACCTAACTGTTTGTCATGCTTTTGTCTGACAAACAATTGTCACTTCACTGACTACAGGAGTATGAAGAATCACACAGGGATTTAGTAACATTTGAGAAATACGTCACTCACACTCTAAACCGAATCACTGTTCTGTTTTGCACCAGACGGGGGGCAAGCTGTTGTATACTCCACTCTGTTACTGGTTTGTAGAAACCAAGGATTAGAGTCCAGCTCAGCCAAGTCACACACACCTTTCCACTGCAGCCCCGAAAAATACTCAGCACACTCTCTTTATGCAGAGTCTTCACAATACCCTGCCTTAAAAAAAGAAAAGGGCTGCGAAGGAAGGAGTGTCGACTTTTGTGCTGCGGACACAAAGACCTCTTCGTGGCACTTGAGTCTGATGTGTGCCTGAGGTGAGACTGTGTCCATGTGGTAAAATGAATGTGTGTCAGTCCATGTGTGCGGGGGGGTTGTTGGGTCGGAGCGAGGGTGTCTGCCCCCCTCAGCTGAGGCTATACACTGCTGTCCTCCAGCAGTGGCTCCTTGCCCTCGGCCCCACTGCCTTGAGGGCTGTGGGAGTGGCTCTGTGCCCCGTTGCTGTGCTTCTTATAGGCGCCGGGCCTCATGCCGGGCCCTGTGTGCTCTGGGATAAACAGGGCCACCAGCAGAGACAGCAGCACTGAGCATGCACCAAACAGGAAGGGAGGACCTGGGATGATGGCACTCTGAAAATGCGACAGAAGAAATTATTAGTTACACTACATTCTCCATAGTGTGTACTGACTTGCATACAATTTATTGTTCATGCTCACCTCATCAGTGGGGTTGGCCATGTTGGATTTGGCACCTTTCTCAGAGCCATCTGTGTCAGTCAGCTCCACGTGGAACAAGTAGAAGACAAAACCATAGAGAGCAGGGCCCAGACCATTACAGAGGCCCCGAATTCCAGTAATCATCCCCTGGACAACACCTATATAGGCAAACGGATATAAATGGAATATTGTCAGTAAGCTTTCAAGACTCATTATCTTCTCTGCTGTTCCAAAACTGATCCCAAAATCCCAAATGTTGTTTCTTTGCCATGTTGTTACTGTACATCAAACACTGATTACTGCTTGTTTCATGAAATGGATAGATGTCACTTACCTTGTTGGTCAGGGTCTGCATTACGGGACACGATGGCGCTGATGGCAGGGAAAGTGATACTGGACATCGCTGCAACAGCCCCAGCAGCCCACATCATCCTACAACCAACAACAAATGTTTGTTTTATTTTGTTTAACCTTTCAAATATTGGATTCATACATTCATTTAAGGCAAATGAAAGGGCGTACTTTGGTTTTAATCTAATATGCATCTGTAACCACATTGCAGCCACATAACAAGCAATGACTGGGCCTTTAAAGTGAAAACATGTCAGCATTCATTTGAAATGAAGCTGTACATCATATTTCAGTTATGAAAAACTGAAAATCATGACAACAATGACCACTTCTATGTTTCCTATCATCAACTGACTGCTTTAGAATTCAGGTATTTTTCAGGTAGAGACATCGAATGGAATAGTTTCTGCTTATTTTTTGTAAACACTGAAAGGACTCTCCAATAAATACAAAATAAGGCCAACTTGACCTTTATATAACTTAATCTTCTTGGGTATTGACCAAAGGAGAGAGGAGCAACAAGGAGACCTGTTGTGAATGTTTCCTCTCAGAATCAATAGATATCATGGTTGTTCCACCTTCCCCCTTCAGGCCAAAACAACAACAGAAACTGGAGAAGTCATGATCCCTCTCAAGAGAAATGAAACTGATAGTGTTACCTGTGTATGTGGGTGGTGGCTGTTTGGTAAAAACACCATTTTTTATGTTTACAGGTTTTCAGTGAATGGGCACACAGAACAGAGTTGTATTATTGCTACTGCCAATTTAAAAAAACAAAACAAAAAAAACCTGTTTATCCATTGTAACCGTTCATTACAGTATTTACAATGATTAACGTTTCACATTACGCCACTTCACTGACACTTTTGAAAGAGTCCCAGTTACAGGATTACACACCTAGCTGGTGAAATGCTTTGAGCGGGATTATGCTACCCTCTGGTGTTATGTCAAGGCATTACAATACAGACTAACAATTGCAAGGAGCTCTTCTCATTGCTGTATTTTGTGCGTGCACCTCAATTCCAAAAATGCATCTTGAAGAGATGGGAGACTTGTTGGTGAAGCTATGGGAAAGGACCACAAGGGTAAGGGTATCCTCAACTTAATAGCCTTACTTGCTCAAGATGATCAAATGCCATAGAAATGACAAGAGTGAATAGATTATAATACAAGGGCAACAAGACAATCGTGGCTGTGTGTGTGTCAAATGGATGGGGACTGAAATAATCTAAAGGGTTTTAAAGTTACACTTTCACTTTTTATTGATTCAGTACATTGACTAAACAACAACCGTTACTTCTGGGTAGAAACTGGTGTTTGAATTGCATTTTCCATTTTAAAGTGGTTCAATGAGCCACCATTACTGATTCAGATGAATTATGACAACGACTGTGGTTTCGCACTATGCTGCAGGAAATGCTTAGTCATCTTCCTTCCTCGCCTGAATTATCTTTGCTGTGTGATTACTTTTTTACTGTATCACAAATATCTTTTTTTTTTTTTTAACTTGCCCACTGACTGCCATGGTTAGAGGCATTACAAGTGATGCAGATGGAAGAACTGGTGGTCCACCACCAACTCTTCTTTTTTGAATCAACAAAGCAGATTTCAAAATTAATCTCTATTTCTTTGTGTGTAGAGTCTCTGCCCCTTTAAATGAATATGGTGAAACGGTGAAGTGTACGTTAGAAATAATGTGTGAAGGTTACTCACCAGGGCTGAGAGCCGAAGCCATACCAAGCCAGCTGGAGGATCTGGAAGCCAAGGCCGAGCAGGATTGTGTTCTTATTCCCTATAGAACGCATCAGGATCCCCAACACCACCGTCTGCAAAAACACAACGCATGACAAAAGGCATTAAGTCCAGTAGCAGATAGGTGTAATAATTCTAATATACCCAAGATTAGACTCTGACAGAGTTGGAACAATTGAGCAAAAAATGTATCTGCAGCAATATCTTGAGTGATCGTCAAATCTTCAGCGTTTTTTCTGTCCTCTATGAGAGTGAACTGAATTAAATTTGTGTTTTGGGCAATTTATTTTGACAAAACAATGTGAAGAGCCAGTTGTTATTTTTGTCTACTCTGTACACACTCCACCCTCTTAGAAGAAGGAGCTGTGTACTTCTGCTTTTCCTTATGTTTCTTCCTTTCTTCCCTGTTCAAGATTTTTTTTTTTGTGCAGACTTTTTCGAGAACATGGTTCTAAGGACATAGGATGTGGTCTGTAAGATGTAGAGATGGAAGACCGTTTTGGTACAAATTTGGGTTAAAAAAATAAAATCTGACATGACCCCAAGTTGTTAACTTGGGCTCCAGGAAATTAAGAAGAACATTTTTAAATTTTAAAACCTTCTAAATGTCAAACACAAGGAGATTAAGGCTCAATATAACATGTAATCCAACGGCAAACATATTTTTTTCAGTACCTGAGCTAATATTGAGAGGATCCCCACCACAGCGATAAAGGCAGCCACTGTCTCTGATGAGAAGCCTATGACCTGAGGGTGAGAGAGCGTTCAGATAACACAGGTTAGGACAAGCCAGGAAAAACCAGAAAAAGCACACATCTCAAACACAAACCATCTGCTCTTTCACCAAACACAATGGAAGACTTGAGTTTGTGTGTAGCTTTTTGTGAACACATGCTGTTTGCAACTGCACAACACGAAGTGCTTCTCTTATAGCTCCTCTTGTTTTCTCTGGTGTATTTAGGTCAAATATGCATCATCAGGAGTAGGGCAGCTGGAGCAAGGTGTGTATAATTTATGAAAATGAATGTGGAAAGATATATGAGAAGCTACTTCGGCATAAATGGAAACAGGAAGGTGTGTGTAGAGTATTGTTTGCCCCAACGCTGCCGACCTACTTTGCCTCCAATTTTCAAGATGGTTGCAGAGAAGAGAACTACTATATGCGGAGTGTGTGTCAGACCTGCCCGACTGGTTCCTCTGACACTGTTTACACATTATAAGCAGTCCTTACTTCAAGCAGTTTGGAAAAGGAGCTCACACCTTGTGAGTTCGTTTCAAAGCTGCCAGCTGCTTCAAGCCGTTACTGTACCATTATATAAAGACTCCAGCTGTCCATTTCTGTCTACTTATGTTTAAAATACATTACTTTTTCTGGATTAACATTTTGCAGAGACACACTGAGATAGGCTGCTCAGCAAACCTGCAGATACAATCTTAAAGCAACGTAGGTTAAAGTGTGTGCTGATATTATTCCCTGAGCTTTGCAGTTGTAATTTCAGCCCTTTATTACAAACATATTGGATAAAATATGATGCTGTCACACAAAACATGCACATATTATTCATGTTTGTGCTTCCCCGGTAAAAAAAACAAACAAAAAAATCTGTTTTACTCTCTAAAAATATCTGTCTGATAACAAGGAGACATGTGGTAGTGAGTGTACATGATGTGTCAAAACGATGTTTGTGTGTATAATCTTGCCGTTTTCCTGTGTAAGCAGGGAGAGCAGAGTGTTACCTGTCTGAGATAGAGGAAGAAACTGGAGTACTGTCCGGCCTCTGGGAGGTAGGAGAGAAACACTGTGATACAGATGAGGAGCACCGTGGAGTCCTGGCCCACCTTACGCAGAGACTGGCCAAGAGAACAACAAGAAACCATTTAATTTGTTGCATAGCTAAAGCATTGATATGATGACAGCGGTGTTCCTGACATGTTCCGCACCAAGGTCAGCCAATTTAATAAGCCTTCAGTAATAAAAAGACACCTCTTCTGCCCAAAAGGCACATTTTTGCACCAATATGCACATTTGGGCAGCAAGTAGGACCAAAATCTTACCACATCTAAAAACAAAACCAGCACTTGCATCTAATTTGCATCCTATTCAAGTGCTTTCCCAGCATGAATTGCTTTGCTATGATGGAACACATTCAATTTATTCACTCCAAGATCCATTACTGTTAAGTAAAAGCTTAAATGAGTGAGGCAAACATGTCTTTAATTCAATAAAACACACATCAACTGCTTTTGCATAAACTAGGTCATGATATACTGAAAATTACAAATAAAGAGTATTATGTTGTTACTCACAGCAAAAGGATCTGCTTGTTCCCAGGAGATCGGTGCTCCCCATGATGCCGGCCTCATCTTCTCTGGCAGTGACTCTGGTACAGCCACTAGGATGAAGCAAATGTCAAGCAGAGCAATGGCTGTGGCAAGAATCACCACCAAGGTGTCTCCGTAGGCCACAGACAGGTAAGCTCCAATGGCCGGGCTGGTAACCAGGCTGGCGGCAAAGGTAGCTGATACCTGGAGGAAGGTAGGAGCATAACTGAGGTCAGTGAAGCAGGCAGTGACTGACTTCTCCTTTAATGCAGTTTCCCCACCCTTCTTTTTTTAAATCGTTTTTGGCTCTTTGTCAGTTTTAAAAAAAGTGATAGACAAATACAAGCATGATTCTTTCCATCTACTTACCAAACCGTATGCTGTGCTCCTCTCATGCTCCTGCGTGATATCTGCCACATATGCAAAAATCACAGAGAAAGTGACGGCAAAGACGCCAGACATGGAGATGACGGCAAAGTACCACCTGAAAAAAGGCAAGAGTTAAGGCTCGTCAGGACAGACAAACTAAAATGGTTAAAATAAAATTACATAATGCACAATTAATTGCAAAATAATCTCAGTGGCAGTATATCTAAGTGCGATATCCACATGACAGGAAACTGCACTTTTTCGATAAAAGTCTAAGGTGCGACAAAAGAATGTGCCAAACAAACTTCATATCATGATGATTTTAGTATGTTTTTCAGTAAAAAGTGTGACCATATTGTGAAGGACTAAACAATACTAAATAATTGTATAGAGTTGTCTGGGTTTTTGGCTCACCATGGGCTGATCTTCATCAGTGGAATGGGTGCACACGTGAAGAAGACCGTAAGCAGCAAGAAGGACTTCCGTCCCCATACGTCTGACAATGCCCCAATAAGAGGAGCACTCAGAAATGATAATAGGCCCTGGAAAGGATGGAGAGAGACATGGGGGCAGGAAAGACAAAGGGCAGATGCATCAAAAAACTTCTCTAAATGGATAACAGACAGTCTATAAACTTGCAGGTTTGGAAGAGGTCAATGTACAAACCGTAATCTATGCATGAAACTGCACTTACAGCTAACTCAAGAGGAAAATTAACACAAGGCGCATCTTACGTTTGCCCACTATAGCCTTACTGACACAAAAGCAAACAACCTCTCCGCAATTATTTCTATTGTTTGGGCAATTTAAAGTCTTGTATAAAAACTTGTATCACCAAGCTCTTATAACTGGCAGTGTGGAAAGAAAAGCATATTCTTAACAAAAGAAGCCATAGAAACAAGGCAAGCACCTCAGGCCTGCGGGTGTGAGGTCTGGAGGACATAACCTACAGACTGACACATTAGATTCCTTTGTTATCTAAAATAATGGTGGTCAATAATAGACTTATCAACTAATGCTAGCTTCGAAACATCTCTCATTATTTTAATTCTTGATGAGAGAAATATCTTTTTTGTCTACATCAAAAAATTCAGAATGACAAAAAAAAAAAATCTGCCCTCTCAAACTATCATTTGACACACTTTCTTTTCACCTGAATAAAGACTGATAAGGTGCATTTGAGGCACGTCACCCTCAAAGGTGCTTCAATGAGCTATTCTATGGCCAGCTGGGGAACCTGCTGTGGTTAGTAGACAGCTTGCAGGTGTTAACATGTCACTGAATTAGTGTCATGCTACAGCATGACCAAGAGCATACACACACAGCAAATCTTACAAAAGCACGCCAATCTTGCAGTGCTAAAATTTTAAACAGTGGCTTAAACACAAAAAGCACACAGCTAGTGGCATGCTTTACGTAACCAGAAATATTCATATATTTAGTAGTTGATTAATCTACAACCTTTACGAATTGCAAAAAAGATAAGAAAAGCCTAAACATACATGTCATTACAGTTCGAACAACACAACAATACTCAAAACCTGCAACTTGCAGGGATTCAAATTGAGTTTGTTAGAGGTGCTCTTTGGATAGGGACACATGTAAACATCCAAAATGACAAGAAAACACTAAAAAGAAAACTCTAAAAGGGATTTTAGTTGTTTTTAGTGCCTTTGGAATACATGAGACACAGAACATCCACTAAAAACTCTGTGTGTACAGATGTCTTACCTTGACACCATGGATAAGCCCATTCATCAGGAATGTGTGTTGGGGGAATGTCTGGTGTAACACCTGGAGAACAAACACAGATAATGTCAGATGAAACCACTTAATCCACATAGTTTGCATCACATTTCAAACAATGATCTGCAGAGTTAAATGAAGGCTAGGGAGTGAAACAGGTGTGACGCCACTGAACAAAAATCTGCTGATGGCGGGTTGAAATATAAACCATAAAATCAATCACTGAGGCCCATGGGAAAAAATGGATGTTCAATGTAATAAATGTAAGATTGTAAATTGTACACATGTGCATTAAACACACATGTTTAATATGTTATGCTTTCTGACACCTTTTTACTAGTCTCTGGTCCACACTGTAAATAATGCTTCAGCTGGTCTGGATTTATTAGTGTTTTCAATCATTAAACAACCTACACATAATACACTTTCACATATTCACCAGGAAAAACAGACAGAAGCTCACTGATACAAACCCACTGTTTGGTAACAGATTCTCACTTTAGCTGTTCCACAGACCCCACAGAGTTAAAAGATCCAAAAGTATCATATCTTATTTTTTTTCCCGATCATTCCCCAACAGAAGGTCTGGATGAATGGAGATATGAGAGCATAGTCCTGACTACATGAGGCACAGTATATAGATTTCTTGTTTGGTCAAACACCTGTAAAGATTCTGGAACTGGAGTGTCAAGTTATGATCACTCTGCAGATAGACATGGTTGGGATTCCCCAACTTTGGTCATAAAAGCAACAGACAACCTTTCCATAGCTATCCACTTGAACATGTTTTGTGTTCTGACAACCTAAATCACCCACACTCAAATTCACCCAAGGAAAGACTGTAAAGTTGGTCTTGTTTTGTTTACCCCTGAGAGATGCACTCACACGCAACAATATCAAAGCAGTCAAGTGACCTAAATAGTTTAAAAAGTTTTGATTTTGCAGTTTACGTCTGTACTGTCATGGTTGCACGCTCCATTCATGATTATTGCAAGGCTGAATGACAAGTATCATCAGTAGTATAGTATGAATGACAAGAGTATTTTGAGTGTAGGTAGCTTTAAGGCCCATTTCAAACCCGATATCCTGCACACACTTGACAGTAAGCGCACAGATCTTCCTATTGTCAGGGAGAAAAACATCATGTTACAACATTTGACTTTCAGGGTTAGGGTCAATAATAAAAGTTATTTTGTGTATCAGTTAAAATAAAAATGCCATTTAAAGCTTTTATACACAAAATATAGAGTCCAACTTACAACTACTGTCCAACAAATAACAAAGAACAGTAATTAAGTTTTTCAGGATATATACAACTCCACACTGTGCTTATAAATACCCTTTTTTTTTTATGAGAATGTAGGTGAAAGGGGTGTTCACATAGTTAAAATCAATGGAATGATGCGTTCAAAGTCCATAACAACAGTGTTCAAGTGTCATTGACACTGGTTTGGGAACATGAAACCTTGGTTTAATGTGAAGCATGTGAAGCTTGACAGAGGCTGAACAACAGGATCTGGTTATTGTTTAGGGGTACAGAGGGAAAAGCTTGTGGCATGGTTAAGAATCCCCTCTCTTCCTCAGGGAGTCAGTTACTCAACACACAGACTGTGAATGCTCAGTGAAGACTGTTGCTGCAGGATACTAATGAAGCAGTACGCTCATTGGGGGCAGTGAAGCAGTCCCTCTCATCTTCAGTCGCCCTCTGATTAGTCCAAAATGCAAATCCTTCCACCGCCCAGGGATCTTGAGGGCAACAAACCCCCAGTAATTAATGCTCAACAGTTACAACCACCTCTTCAAACAAGAGACTGCTGAAAAGCATGCACTGCATAAGCCTGTCTGGTTTGCATCATGTGGCTCACAGATGTTTGCTCATCATTTGTTTTTAGATACTAGTCTCTACCTACAGTCATTCACGTTGGTTAAGAAAAACATATAGGTACAAAAAACTGGAATGAACTCAATAAATATTGAGCCCATCAGAAAAAGGGTGACTATTAATAAACACTCCATGCTGGTATAAAATAAAGCACGTCATCGTTATGAGTCATCTTAGCAGTTTTCTTACAAACCAGATCTGTTTTTGAGGAAATGATCATCTGTGTTTTTTAATCACTGACCACTAATTTTCTGGTGCCAATAATTTACATTTTGGAATGAAAATCATCCAAGTGAGGCTGTTCGAGCTGCTTGTAGCAAATACTTAAAACCACACTGCTCTGCAGTGGTAGCACTGAGGTGAATGTGTGCCGTTTCGCTGGCAGGCATCTGTGCCGTGGCCTGACAACACAAACCAGTGACCCCCGATAAGCCCTTTCAACAATGAACTGGTGCTTATACAATACGACTGTTTGATGCCCTTTTCATATTTCTCAGCCCATTAGCGCTTGGCAAAACATCTGCTAACACATACGCACAGAAAAAAAAACTACGTCACACAGGGCCTCACTCATTTGATTAGAAATTCAATCATTCATGGACACTGATGGGCCTTGTGTAGTTCCAGTCAATGGGAAATGCCACTCTTTGGCAAGGTTTGCGGAGAAGAGAGGTGTAGGCGTATGAATACATTACAAACTGTAACTGTATGTCAGTTTACATAACAGTGTCTCTACGTGAGGCTTACCGTAAGCATCGGGGTAGTAAGGAGACCCCATGCAAAAAACTCCAGGAAGATGACCACCACAGCATGGTAAACACTGGGCTCACCGATTCCCTGAGGCTGGATGGAGACACATGCAAATAGAAAGGCATTAGCTGAGAAGCAACAAACAGTTTAGCAGGCATCAAAGTGCATTTTAGTGGTAACACATTAACAGATCGAACTGTAAAATGGAAATCTATTCCAAGGCAGCATTTGTGTGATGATACTAATCACATGACCCTGTTGGACAGCCCGCATTTAGGTTAATTCTCTTACCTCACTGAGGGCTGTCCAACATGACACATTTTGTCTTAGCCTATAAAGTGCTGGATGTTGAATTAAACAAGCCACCAATGATATAAGAATTTCTCTGCCAGGACTGTTTATGCGTTCTTTACTTTGAAATAGGAAGAAATATACATTAAAAGTTTAAATGAATATTAGATCATCATCCACATAAATAATTTGATTACTATGGGAAGGAATTTCGAGATTCAAAGAAACTCCACATAATGCACAGTATGTATGTACAAAAAACACATTCTTCTGTTAAAGCACAAAAGTACCCTTTTCACACTGTAATGAAAGTGAGATAAAATGTCTGGATCCGTCCCTTTATCCCCTTATCTGGATTCACAACAGACAGACATGGATGAAAACATAACTTTTTTTCCCTCACTCTCTGACAAGTCATCTGATTTTCCCTGCAAGTCAGGGGTGTCAAACTGATCCAGTAAAGGGCCATGTGGCTGCAGGTTTTCATTCCAACCAAGCAAGAACATACCTGATCCAAATCAGGTGTGTTCTTGCTTGGTTGGCTGATTGGTTGGCTGATCCAAATCAGGCGTGTTCTTGCTTGGTTGGAATGAAAACCTGCAGCCACATGGCCCTTTACTGGATCAGTTTGACACCCCTGCTGTAAGTGACCAGATTAAACTGAAAATTACCAAGAATAAAATTACAGATTCCTGTGACATTTTAGGATAATGTAAACACAACTCAACTAAATATATAACAAAGTTGTATTTGTTTGTTATATATTTAGTTGATACCAAAAGGTGTATTTGTTTTTTTTTTCAGATATTTTAATGCGGAAATATTATATATTTTATTTTTAAGTTGACTTCACAAGTTGGGAAGTTAGAATAACGGAAAAGGTAGTTTTCTACGCCAATGAATCTTCAGAGAACCTTGTGAAAAACTGCAACTCAATATAATGTTAAAGCTGCATATCTGCTGCCAAATTGAAGGGGTTTTATTTTTCCACTGCCACTAGCCATTCTGTTTTTTCAACCACAAATCTCTTTGTTTCCATTTCTACAGGATGAGTTTCATGGTGCCTGCGCAGCACACACACCAAGACTAATCTAAAAGCAGGTGAGATCTGTAGTTCTAATAATCCAGCCATACTTACTCTAATTACAACATAAATGTGAGTGAGACAACGCAGTTAAGCTGTTTACATGACATCTGCAATATTAGTTATATTGCCTTACTCAGATTACAAAGGAAATTTGTTAACTATAAATTGCACAAATTTAAACTAGAGAAGAGGATTCACTGAATGCCACATTCATTCCGTGCCATCGTTCAATTTGTTGCCGATTTACTGGCACACCTCTTTGTACTATATAAGAAAATACGTCAGTATTTCAGTAAAACGCTTCTTCATTTAAATTTCGCAGTCAAGGACCATCAATTTTAATGCAACAAGTTGATATTCTCTGTGATAGTTTACTGAGACGTTCTTAATACGGGTCTATATTTGTAATTAGTAAATATAAATATACACTCTTAATTTGGAATAAGTCTAGATGCTGAGCTTTGGCAGGAAACACAGTGAGGTGTGATAATTACGGAGCACTTAAAGTAGGCCATGGCAAATTTAAAGACACTTGATGCAAGTTTACTCTTGTGGCTTGCCATTTACCCACAAGGAAAGACTGAAAATTTCTCAGAAAGTCAGTCTATAAGAATAGGTATAACTGACAAGGGTGCAAGCGACAAATCAGAGGAAACCCCCACCGTTTTTGTTCCACGACTAGTCTATCACAGATCACGCCACCTGCTTCACTGAGAAAATAAGGAACTATGTTTAACCGTCTTATTATATTGATGTTGTAACTTCCTCTCCAGTGAAATGACGACCAGAGCTCATATTCTGCTATTGACTTGTGAGTCTGTAAGCCGATTAGATGGTCTGGCTGGATCGAGGGCTGCATGTGGAAAGTGAAATCTTAATGGTTGAGTGGTCAGACCTTGCTGCGGTCATACAGTAAGGCAATAACAATAATCTGAATTTGCTGGCAAAGAGCAACATCATGTCAGGTGTTTAAGTGTGTTTATCCAGACCAGACTGTTACTGGGACGACAGAGCCATTAGTGAAGGAAAACAACAGTTCCTGGTTTTCTTCATTATAATTACAACTCTGTGCGTCCTTTTATGAATATCCAGCATGATTGGAATAGCTGTCCAACTGATTACGTAACCAGCACTGATGCCTCACTGTATTTATAACAATCCTACCATTCTCACTATTTGCCAAACGCCTAATGTATCACAAGCATTACGTACACTATCTAAAATTACCAAATAACTACAAGCCGACTATCTGAGCTGTTCTGAGGAAGTTTGATGCTTCCAGGTTAGAGCATCTCATCATATTATATGACGGTATCATCATGCCTGGACTACAGGAGTCAATGAACCAGAAAAGTAATTATAATTGTTTCAGAAACGAGCCATGAGTGATAACTAACCAATCATCAGCACCATATTCCGAACAGCCACGTAGTTAAACGACTATGCTGTGTACACAGCTGGTGTTAGCTCCAGTTGTAATCAATGTTAGTGTTTTCCTGCAATGCTAACTTAAACGTTCTGTGTGCTTGTTTTTAACCAACGTTAGCAAACCAAGTGCTGAAACATCCTGCCTTCGCCCATTTATAAACCACATTGTCGGCTAAAAATATCTTACACTATCTGACAAGTTAGCTTAATTCGTTCCTTACATAATTAGCTAGGCAGAACAAAAGGTAGCTAATTGGCTGCTAATGACATTATCTGTACGTTGCAACAGGGTGAAAATAACCCCAATTAGACACATATGCTCGTGAGCTAACGTTAACCGAGCCCCAGGTTTTTGCTTCCAAGTGATGCACTGTCACGCAAAATGTCCTGAGTTTCAACAAACTTAAGGCAACGTTAAGGTTAAGTGCCGGTATAAGTTAGACAAGCTAGTACTCTAGTGTACCAGAATTTGTTATTGTTAGGATTTAAGGAATAACACAGCTAACGTTTACATTAGCCAGCTAGCGTTACCTGAGCTGACGTGTAAACGACTAGCAAACGGAGGCCGCTAACGTTAGCTAGCGAATGCTAGTTCATATCTAGCTGTGTAAGCTAGTTAGCGAGGCGGACCCAGCTAACGGTTAACGTCAGCCGGGGCAAACCATCAAATACAGAAAATCATAAACAAATGCCGCTTCGACTGTCGCGTTTTCATTAAATAAACAAGACTGCTAACTAACTTCAGCGGCTGAGAGCCAGCTTGTCTCAGCGGCAGGCTAAGTTAACGAAGATAAATAAATATTTAACTCACACTTCCTCCATCTTTTATTATAATTTTCTTTGCAAGAAGAATGCTGCGGTTCAGCCGCTTTTTCTTCTTTTTCTCCCCCGTCATTGTTAACTTATGTCCATTCTTGGTGTCAGAGGGTCATCGTTGCACCTATCGAAAGAAAAACAATCCAATGATTTCGGCTACTACACGCATAACACCTCGGCAGTCGGCTCCAGGCAGCTAGCAGCGAGCTAACTAAATGATGATTTCTCATCCCCACCTCACTTCCACCCGTCTTCCTGAACGAAGCATTGATCCGCCCCTCAGGAGCAATACTGCTCAACTATTGGCTACTCCATACCACATAAACTCCAAACTCTGCGTCTGATTGGTTTTGAAAAACGTTGGTGCTATTGATCCTCAAATGGTCATTTGAGAACATCACACCGCGGGTTCAGTGTACAAAGAGGAAATCCCTTATATGGCGAGTCGCTGTGTTTATAATGAAAGTGTACAAGATGTTCAGCCACTTTCAACTAAACAGCTCAATGATAGCATAGACATATAACTTACAACACACGTCTCTTAACGAAAGGCGTTTGAAATCCACAGCTGAATCTCTATCTGCTCGATAATTCTCCTGAATTCACTTTAAAATTACTGTCATTCATTAAGTGGAACCAAGGATCAATTAATTGAAATTAATTGTCTTAAACACCACATTCCTGGTAGCAAATGAAATGTCAATCCCGTACTTCTTTTTTCTTACTTTAATTTTCAAATGGTCCTAAAATCCCTTGCATTGAATAGATCATTTCCATTTTTGTGTCTACTATATGACCATTTTATATGTAAGTCATTTTTTTTTTTTTAACTTTTTTCATATTTTCTCTGTATTACTTTATTTCAAAGGCCTCACCATTCACTATGTTTTTGCCTTTTTAAAGTTTTTCTATTTCTATAGGCTACACAACCCACAGAAACACAAATAATAATCTTATGTTTGCATTGTTAGTGTACATTTTGCTTTACCAAAAGACTATTGAATATTACAAGAAGGGAGACTGGAGTCCATAAAGCATGAATGAGTAAGAGTGGTCTCACCACTCTTTGTTTTAGATTTCAGGGAAAAAAAAATTGGAGGGAAATTATTCAAAATGAAACCTTTTGGCTTGGAAATCTGCCACAGGGTGTGTACAGCTGCAAGAAATTAACAGTGAGTCACTAGAAAAGAACTGGATGTTTATATTATAACACATGATAAGTGAGGATCAAACTAACCGGGGGATGTAGTTTCACCAAGAATTAAAGACTTATTTAAAATACTCTGATGAACATTATGCTTCATCACTCAACTCAACTGAACTAAACTGAAAAACTATTATATAATGCAGCATTTTGTGTATTTTCTCATATATCTTTTCAGTTCAGTTATTCAAAAGCTTTCTCTCACATGCAGTATTTTTTGTCTATGTCTAATTGTTCACCATAATATACCGTATATTTTTAAAGTAATTCCCCCAAAATGAAGAATTAGCCATTATCTACTCAACTTCATGCCGATGGAAAGTAGGATCAAGTTTTGTCATCGACAACATCTCTAGGGCTTCACAGCAGAACAGGCTAGCAGCACTCTCACAGCTTGTCCAGTGTAATCCAAGTCTTTGGAAGTCCCAATTTCCCAGATAATTTACACCCTCAGTGCATGGTCAAGCTCCTGCACCTCCTTCAGGCACGATGTGTGCTACACTTTAAACTTAACAGTGGAGATTTCTGCTTAAAAATGGCTGAATACAAATGTCCTCTCAAATCGATTTGGGATCACTTTCCATATAGCGAACGTCCCCTTTAAGATACTTGTTGATGTGAATTATGCATTGGTTATAGTCATCATGTAAGTAGAGTCATTTGTTTTAGAACAGGAGACAAAATGGTCAGTTTTATTTTAGTTGGTGAAACAAGTCAATCTTGGAGGCTGCTCATCCCATTATGCATTATTCCTACCCCATATTAAATGTACAGACATGCTTTTTTTTTTTTTGACAAACGTATATACAAATTCTTTACTTGGTTAAACCACACAGCTTCGTCGTACTAAGAAAAGTGGCTGAGGGAAGTGTTTTCAGTCAGTCTTAAGGCAGCAATGTGACCATCTTCTCGACAGGTATCCTGAATCAGTGGTCAATGACAGCAGTTAACACACAGAGGAAAATTAAAAGCAGAAAACACAATTGAAACGATTTAGATACACAAAAATGCACTCAATGAGAGCCAAAAATGCAATGGCACTCTGTACAATGAGCTCAGAAAAATGTCCATTAGTGAAGTATCTTGTGTCAGTTGCTCCTCATTACAATATCCTCTGACACTGCTTGACACACAGCTTTGAGGAACTGGTAAAAATACCCACTTTTAATAAAATGAATACTGGACAATTCTGGAATATGTTTAAAATCACACACAGTGTACTGGTCCAAGGAGTCTGAGTAGTCCTTGATGTTGGGTCTTTCTCCAGATCTGTTATAAAACCCCTGAAGGGACTGTTCATATACATATTAATTCAACCTCCCATTAAATACATATAGATTCTCAAAGCTCTTTGTTTCCATAGCAGCACTGACATGTGGAAATGTCTATAAAACAAAGTGCACAGTTCCTCTTTAACACACAAAAGTCTTCTATTACCAAACACCTGAGAAGATTCCAATTTCAACTTGTAGCGTTATGCTGCTGTAAGATCTTCATCCTCATCGATGTAAGGGATGTCCAGGTCGTCAAAGCTCCCGTTTAAACTCTTGCTTGTGATCTGGGGCTTGTCGGTTAGGGAGGGGTTGTCTTGGCTGGGCAGGAAGCACATGGATTGAATAACATCTGTCTTTTGTCCTGGTGCGAACTCTCTCTGCTCATCTGTCTGAGCCATCAGACTCCTGACTCTCTGCGCCAGGTCAGGAGGTTTAGGCAGACAGTCGGGCTTCTGGGTTTTCAATCGCATGGTTACTTTTCCTGGAATTAGAATCATCAGAACAGTAAAAATATTTTCTGTGAGGCTGTAGTTTGCACGCTCATTGCACACACACAGAGACACACACACACACACACACACACACACATACAGGAAGGTAAAGGTACCTTACCTCCCTACTGACCTTCCGAGTCCAGGCTCCCCAGTCGGTCATCTAAGCTCTCTGAGCTCATCGACGACGATGAGTCCAGGTTGTCATTGTCAGAATGTTCCTGCTCCAGGTCAGGTAACCGGCAGGCCAAGTCCACCCTGAAAATAATAAAACACAATATTATTTCAAATAATTTTATCAGTGCATTTCACTCCAATAACTAAATAAATAAATGAATAAATCTCAGCTCACTTTTCTTGCTTGATAGACTTGATCCTATCGATGAGTGTCCTCTCCATTTCATCTGGACTTAATGGTGCTGGAGCTTCCACCTCTGTGGGCTTTTCAACAATCTGCACAGATATCAGAGTAGGGGTTGGTTGTGAACTGATGAATGACGAATCTGGCTTCCAATGACTATCTCATGAAGCTTCATCGAGAGAATGCGAGTGTGCAAAGCAGTAATCTAAGCAAAGGGTGGCTATTTTAAAGAAATATAAATGTTTTTTTTTTAGTTATTTCACACTTTATTGTGTACTACATCATTCCATATGTGTTAATTCATAGTTTTGATGCCTACAGTGAGAATCTACAATGTAAATACTCATGAAAATAAAGAAAAACATTAAATGAGAAGGTGTGTCCAAACTTTTGACTGGTAGTGTAACTTTTCCTCAGAAATATCCATCGGCAGACGTAGATGATCAGAAAGGCGCTAAACAGTGAATTTAATACCGTATTTTGTCTCCTTAGTCTGAGCTGATTGACAACCAGGGCCTCTGCATATTCCAGCTCCTTGATATTCTGCATTTTGTCATTGTAGCGCCTCAACTGCTCAGTGATCAGGATCTCTACACACCTGCAGACAACACAAAAAATGCTGACTTATTTAGTGACTATAATGAATAAGTAAGTTAATAAATAAAACTTCCTCGAAGATGGTGGAGAGTTACAGGGGTGTGCTGTATGACTTACGTTGTAGTCTTGGACACATCCTTCATACCAAGGAAGGGGTCATGAACATCAGGTGAACGCAGGATGCAGGGGGCAAATACAATAGCCAGAGAACTTGGTGACATCTTATTGTGCGTTTCCTCCTTTGTGACCCTAAAAACATACAGATAAGATCAAGATCTCAGAGGACTTTAATCACATACAAATAAACAGGATCCAAGGAGGGAGGATTCTTTGCAACCCATATATTAGATTAGAATAATTTTGTTTTAGCAGTACACAAGTAGAATCAGTACAATAGAATAATAGAGATGTTCCTACCTGACAAGATGAAAGATGAGCCGCTCTAAGGTGTTGAAATTGGCAGGAGGAAGTTCATCAACCTTTTGGTAAACGGCCCTTATTTTCTCAGCTCTCTCCGGCAGCTCTGAGGACAAACAAACATGGCGATCAACAAACTTAAAAAACTTGTCATAGTAAACAACCTTGGTGCCGCAGAGCAGAAATGCATACGTGATAATCAGATCTTTCTGGCTTAAACTTAAATAGTGTAATACTTCTAATATTTACTCACCGACAGCATGCAGAAAGTCATTGTAGAGGGAAAAGGTCATGAGGGGGTCTGGCAGCTCCCTGAGCCAACGTTTAACCAGGCCTGTGATGGTGTGGATGGGGTAGTTGTCCAAGGATGTCCCCTCAGGATCTGACACCACAAGACAGAACACAATGCACCAAAAGCAATTAAAATATAAGATGCCATATAAGAATCATCATAACAATAGAAATAAAGAATGTATGGTTCTTTGAAACATTTTTTAAAATATAGAATACACATTATTAAATGTTAAAACATCTGAAGTTGTTATTTTCCTCAATTTAAATGTGAACTATTAAAAAAACCCTGAAAATTAGACAGAGATTAGACATGACTGACAAAATGTAGAAATAGAAAGAATCAAAATGGAAACTCAAGAGACAGAAAACAATTAAGTTGCATCACCTCAAGTGTCTCTCTCTGGCAGATAATGAAAAAAGTTATTGTGAACTTAAAGTTGGTGAAAATTACATCCACTTTAGCTGTTCTTGCTCAACACCAATGATGCCAATTGGTAACACAAGAAAAATAATTGAATGTGGAACTCTAACCTGTCAGCAGACTGTAGCTGAGTGGATTTAATGGGTCCCTGAGACAAGATTTTGTGCAATATAAGTTTCAGCTGGTGTGCGAGGAATTTCTTACCAGTCTCCAGTATCTGATAGAGCTCCCTCGCCCGACAGGTCGAGCCTGACTTGCGGTAAATACCCTCCGTGTACAGGCCATTCAGCTCCACATGCATCAGCAACAACTCCACCACTTTGGGCACAGGGGTGGCTTTACTGGTGAGGACACACACCTGGACCCCAAAGTGAAGGGAGCCTGGTACACTGTCATCCTATAAATGAGAAATGTATGCAAATGGTGTCTTAAGAAACTGACATTCATGCTTTTAGACATATTGAATCATAGTGCAGTATTTGTTAAGTATTCAAAATGTCAGTTCCTACCCGCCTGGCACACCGTGTCGAGCAGTCTGTAATGATTTTATCCAGGCATTTCTTGTGACATATTAACTTGCAAGCTAAAAACACAATTTAAAAAGGGTTAGGTAATGGTTTCCATCTATTTTTAAATATATATTTTTTAAAAAAGTGGTTACAGCTTCAGGTCTGAAAGGTCTTTGAACTCACCGCTGCACATGTAGGCCTTCTCCATTCCCCAGATGTAGGAGCCACACAAGTCACATGACTGCATAATATTCACCTGGTATGTACTGAACAGGTGATCCAGGGGACTTTTAGGCTGTAGAGAGAAGATGTGCAGACAAGTCGTTAGAATGATCTGTCTGCATGTAAAAGATCTGCAATGCATGTAAAGATTAAAAACATACACATTTGTCGTTTTTCCTCCTCCTCTTCTTTCCCATCTTGGTTGCCTGACAGAAGCCATAAGTGAAATATGAGCAGCTCACCTGATAGTTTATACTCCTCATGTAGTTTGGAGACTAATGATTGAAACAGAATTCTCAAACTTACCTTGGTAGGCTCAGACTCCACTCGTTTAATCTCCCCCCTAATAAAGCCGTCCAGCACAGACTGGAACAAGTTCACCACCAGAGAGACTTCTGTCTTCTGCTTGGACCCTGCTAGTGTGCTCACTTTGTTTTGGTAGCCCTTCATCAGATCTTTGTAGCCGATTTGGGGCTTCTGTTGGTCACACAATTTGTGTTCACTTGCCAACGTTTATAAAAAAAGCTTTTATAATAATCCTGAATTGTAAAGGTGTGTTAAGGAAGATTGTTCGCCCTAACTTCTTCTTACTAGATTAAAAAGTATATTGCACAGAGAAGGATGTTCAACTGACCTGCAATGAGTACATGCCTTTGATGGTCTCTCTGAACTGCATGGTGGATTTCAGGAAGATGCTCTCTGTTGGTGACAGCTCTTTTATTCTATTTTGCAGGTCATTAACCTGAGGACAAGAGTGGAAAAAGAAGAATTCATGCAAATGCAGAACACAGGACTTATACAGTTTTGTATGTGCATTTTTTAATTGAGATTGGAAAATTACAAGAAAACAATTTCTATCGAGGAAAAAACACACAAAATCCAATATATAAAATAAAACTGAATACTTAATTAAGGTTTTACAAAAAACATAGATAGATCGATCAATCTATGACCTGTAGATAAGATAATATAATACAGTCAGTAATAATAACTCCACTCCAAATCTATTCTACTGGAATTGATTTTTATTTAATTAAAGGAATAATTATGAAGATGTTTTTAAGATCATCCAACCCCCCCATAAAACAGTGAACCAGTGTCAAATCAGTATCAACTAATTTGTGTCAAGATTTCCAAGTGGGATAAATAAAACCTGTTTGAAACCTGCTGTGCTACTTGTTCCTCTAGTCGGCTGATGGTCTCACCTGATTACCAAGGAACTCATCCAGGTTTCGCAGCTCTCTGGGGTCGGTGATCTCACGGTCCAGAGATGAGTTCCACTCTAACACCCGTGTGGCCCGGCTGATTCGAATGGTCGGGTTTCGACTGGCCCTCCCACTCCTCTGGCTTGGCTTGTGGTAAGAATCTGGATTGTATCTGGGTAAGGTGACTGCAGTCAGACAAAAGAGATGCTTCATTATTAGTCTAACATGATAATTCAAAGTTTACACACCATCTCTACTACTGTTTATGTATAGGTTAATTTCATTACCGTGAAACTTAGTAAGATTTCTATACTCAGTGTACTATTGTACATATTTAATCCACATTGTTTTAGTAAATACATTAAGGCTACTGCCTTGGGGAATATGTCTTTGAAAACTGTTTACCTGCTTTATCTGACAGAGTCGGAGATTCACTGTTTGGGGAATAATTAGGCCTCCGTTTTCTCAAAAATTTAGTGAGAAACCAAGCCCTGTAGAAAAGAGACTCTGTATCAACAATATGCAGCAACATATCACATACATCAAGTATTTTCTTGAGCGATTTCCCTCTAACTGACAGCAGGGTCTTACTTTTCTGGAGTTGTGACTGGTGATTGGTTAGGTCCCTGTTGTCCAGAGTCCTCAAGGCTGCTCCTAGCTGGAAGACTGAACCTCGACCCGTCAGGTTCTGCTGCTATCTGCAACAGTTTTTAAAAAAAATGCATGCACTCTTAGTCAAAGTATAAAACTTGCAAACTAACAGTTCAGTAAATGTAATAAGACCTTCTTCCCCACCACATCCCCTTGCAGCAACTTCACCACAGCTCCACCACCAAACCAGACCACATTAACACAATATAATATTAGCATGACAGTGGTAGTCCTTCACCATTATTTTCTCATCATGCAAAGCTTCACTGTTTCCTGCCAGCAACTGAACTGTGGCCATTTTTTTATAGTAAGTATGAGCAAAGTTAGTTTTATATATAAAATTGTGTCAGTGAGTTATGGGGCTGCACAATGTTTGTGATACAATTCACATATCATTATAATTTCAGTGAATATTTGTGCAGCCCAAGTGTGTTATGAACATTTACTATTTACACACAGTGAGATTTTCAATAATATTTCCATGTTTCTGAAGTCATTATTAGGTGTGATTAGTACTGTGTTTGATTTTAATCACTTCAGTGAGTTTTGTGAGTAATCAATGATATCCCAGTGACGTTTTAATTATTTAAATGATGACTACTACCATAACCTGAAAAATACCGGTTCATTTAATTTTTGGTTCTCACATTCCATATAGTTCAGTTTCAGCAAGATCAGCCACGTACAGTTAAAAAAAAAAAAGATGAATATGACTTTCAGGAAACAAATCTATCTAATCTTGCATATAAGTGACTGAATCTGAATTATTTCATAACTGTATTTAGCATTCTTGTGCTACAAATCAGAATTTTTTACGAAAATGAAGCAATAAGCTAAAATAGTTGAGATCAAATTGTCTTTAATCTTTATAATGACCAAAACACTTGAATGGTGGTGAGTCTGAACTGTACCTGCTGACCTAAGCCTCATTTGGGTGAAGGAATGATCAAGAATGAGCTTTGAAAATGTTTGTTTTTCAGAAGCAATTGCTCATTCTTTATTGTTCTGGGCTGCAGGGCAGGAATAAGAAGTCCCCGAGCAATGAAACTTTCAGTCCATTTTGGGCATTCACATGCAAGGCCTGCATGCAGAAGAGACCCCCAGCCAGTTGAGACGTCTCTTCGGTCAGTACCTTGACCTGGGAGTGGCAGGCCCGGACATCCACGCTACTAGCTGAGCTCTTCAGGCTGTGCACTTGGGGGCTGATGGGAGGCAGCGGAAAGCTCCAGTACTCACTGTCCTTGGAGCCCCCAAAGTTAAGCATCAAACCGCTGCGGCCGTAGGCTAAGCGCCGCTTGCGTCTAGGGTGCATGCGTAAACGTACCCTCTCCTAATTGGGCCAGGAAATGTGATGAGGCACAAACTAGAACGCCTTCTTTGATCCATGTGTGAAGAGCCTCCATTCATGTGTAACTTGTGATGTTACAGTTCACACTACTACAGTACAATGCCAGTGTCTACATTTATTGTTTTGCATGAAACCAAATACAATCACAGAAGAAACAGAAATAAGAATGGATTAAATGGCAACAATGTTTTTGATTATGCAATAACATATAAAAACGTTTACCTCCTTAGTCGACGGAGAGCTATCAGAGCCTGATGAGCTGATCTTGGAAAGTTCATCAACAGACATGGACTTCCCTTTCATCCTGCATTGCAGAAGGAAACAAGAGCAGAGCTGTGGTCTATTGACTAAATAACAACACCAAGATGTTTATTTTCAGAAATTATTGCTATATAAACGTGGTCATGGGATAGACATGATGAGCAGAAAAACAGCAACACAAAAGGATGTTTCTGACGTTATCCTTACTGAAAATCATCTTTCCCGCCTAGTCGTCGCCGCATTTCTGGACTTGAATCATCGCTCTGTCTTTCCCTCCACCTCTCAGCCTTCTGCTTGATGCCCGACATATCATTGTAGCGCTGAAGCGGGCTCTTTGAGGGGCTGGTGGCTCGATCATCTCTACCAGCCTTAGGGTCTAGTGGGACTGAGTGGGGTCTGTTGAGATGAGGAGGGGATCCTCTGCCCTCTCGCTTCTCCCTGCTGCTGGCCCTCTGTGCAGACTGGCCGTTGATTGGGTCAACCTCCTGGATCCTGCCAGGGCTGTGCTCCACTTTCTGCTGCCTCTTGAACTCTTTCTTCAAGCTGTTATGTGAGAACTACTAGATCAGACTGGCATCACATCAACTACATCCATCATAAATGTCCTAATATTCATCATATGTTATGGTTAAAATTTTACCTGACAGGCACACACAGGAAAACTGAAAAAAGATTTACCTCATTGTTTAGTTAAGATGTATTAACAAAACCTGGGCTAAAATTAATCTATTATAGCTCATGACAGATAAGTTTTATTGGCTTCTAAGTGACATGAAATGTTAATGCTATATAACATTTGGCCAGCAGAGAGCACTGACAAGTGTATTTGTGGCTTATTCACTGCCAGATAGACATGCCTATTGCAAAATGAGCCACTGACAGTGTAAAACATCACTCAGTCTTGTGAAGTGACATTTTATTCAGTCCCTACATTGCGAGCAGTGGCGGTGGATTGGTACTGTATGTATACCTGACCCGTCCAGGCCGGGTATTGGACATCTTCTCGTCATCCTCTGCCTCATGCAGTGGCCTCTTCAGTGAAGACCTCCATGCTGTCTGGATAACTGTGGCAGCTCGGTTTTGCTTCTCATAAAACTCACGCCAGCACCTCTGGAAAAAAAAGAAAAAAAGAAATCCTGTCAAATTAACTCTACCTTCATGTTCTTTATTCTTAAATCTTTCTGAATATTCGTTATGTTTGCTGGGACCCCAAGAAGGCACTCCAAGAGGGCTATCCATAAAATGTAACTGTCTTTTATACTTGTGATGATACCTGTATAATCATAGTGGCATCTTTCCTTTGCAGGTAGTGCAATCTTATCAGACAGACCCGGAACCAGCGCTGCAGGATGATGATGTGACGCATCACTTCTTTGTTGAGAGTGTCTTGGAGCAGCTGCCTCTCCCTCTCCTTGAGGAACACCTGAGTAGATGAAAGAGAGGCTTACAATTGAGAAACCTACAGGGACATTTGCGCTATATCATCTGTGGAACATTTTAGTCCATGTGTTACTGCTCATGTGACATTTATGTGTTTTTATGACATTATATAAAGCGTGAAATCTGCAATGCCTTTTTAGTAAGTGACAGTGTTCTCCCAAGAGGGATAATAAAGCAGTTCATCTCAGGAGAAATTTTACTGTTCACAGAATTCCAGCACGTTACGTCATTTGTTGGATGTTTTGATTCAAAATGAATTGCAGGAAATTGTTACATTTATCCTCTGGCCATCGTGATACACAGGAGAATGGTGGATGTGGTGGGATAAGAATATATTATAGGTATGACAAAGAATAATTACCTGGGTCTTCCCTATTTGATAGGTGGTTTTATTCAGCCCCATCCTCTCAAACAGCACAGTTATGTGCTCTGGCGTTCCCGTAGCTCCTTTTGGAAGCAACACTCGGAACTTCTCCACAAATTCCTGTCACCAAGAGAAAAATATCAGCACAAATTAACTTTGCACTCATTAACAGATACTGAAATTAGTTAGTTTTCCTTTTCATTGTAAATTTACTAATTAGACTGTTAATTGGGATACCTATGTACATGCAATTTCCCACCTTAAATGTGTATTTGGCACTGTAGCCAGACTTCTGGATGTGAACCATCTGCAGTATGCCTGTGTATTTGATCTGCTGTCGTACAAGTTCGTCATCAAAGTGACGCTCTTTCTGTAGGAAACAAAATAATTCCAGAAGTGATGAACTGTGGGTCTAAATTTTCCAGGATGATGTAACAGATTTTCCAGATGTTGTTACCTTTTCAGCATTGGAGCGAACACAGAAAATGAAGAACGGTTCGGATTTTTCCATTGTCTCCATCAGCTTTCTGAGTGAGGCCTGAGAGATAGAAAAGTGTATCAGTTAAGGGTTCCATATTGTAGAACTCTTTTAATATAAAGCAGATCTAGGTGCTATATAAAGACTGTGAAAATTATTGATTGCTAAATCAACAGAGAAATGCACACAGCCCATATTAACTGTGTCTTCACACAAGCCCTGTACGGTTGTGCTGTCAAAAGTATAGAATCATTGCCCCTAGCCATGGATGCAAGAAAACCAGTTGAACTGAGGCTGAAACAGTTTCAGCAGTTTCTGGTCAGACCTGTGAGAGCTTGACAATCAGAGCCGAGTTGGCTTTGCGGGAGCGGGGCCTAAAAGAGATGTGAATAAAGGTGCTGCAATCGCCTAATCATTTGGAAGTATAAAAAATAGCATCATGTGGGACCTTTAACAAGCCAAACCTAGTGATCTACCAAATTGTGCAAAATTACAGTATATAGAGTTTGTAATGTACTGATCAAAAATGTGAATACCAACAGTTACAGCTATAGCTCAAGTATGTTTTGTGGACCTTGTTTGTTGTTAAATAACTGTCTAATTGAATCACATCAAACTGTAGGACATACGAGTCTGAGACCAATTTAAATACCACATCAGCAGAGAGTTTAAAGAGGGACAGGCTTCATCAATCTCTCAGTCAATCACAGAGACAACAGGTTCTATCATAAATAAAAAAAATAATTATATTGGAACGATTTAACCCCCAATTGTTTCACTGTATATCCAGCACTGAAAAAAAATCAAAAACAGACGCTATCTGAATTTTTAATAGAATAGAATGACTTTAACAGCAACCCTTTCACAGCGACTTTGGGTATTTGAGATACACAATAATTTCCACATTAATGTTGAGTTGAACTTTATGAGACAGTAAAGAGAGGACAAACCTGAAACTGAGTGCTAATCGTAGGGGGCTTTGTCTTCCGATGAGGGTGGAAGATAAATTTGCTGGTTCTGTCATGTGCGGTAAGACCAACAGTGTGTTGGAGGGATTGAAAATCCATGAGGTTCTGTACAATAAAACAATAACATTTCTGTGAGCTTTCTGACTCACAAAATAAGAGGAGTTTGAACATACAGAGAGACAGATGAATGGAACAGAATTAATGGTACTTCACATAAAACAATTTAAACACATCTATGTTGCCGTCTTGCTTTTGAAATAACATACAAAGCTTCATCAACCCTGCACCCAGAAGTGACACTTTACCTTTGGAATCAGCTGCTTCTGTCGACCACTTCTAGTTTTCCTATACAAAATACAGACACCATGAGACTCCGTACATCATACAGCTCTGGAAACACAATGTGCAAAGGAATAATGTTATATTATGTTTAAACTAAAGCCATATGGCCCACTCACTTCCTTTTTTCATAACTGGCAAAGATGTCTTCGAATACATCGAAAGGCAATTCGTCAGAGCGATCAAAGGAGAAATCCAGAGTCAGGCTGTTGCTGTGAATGTCAGAGAGGGATTCATCAGCTTCATATATTGTATTCTAACAAGTATGTCTACCGATGTTTATTCACACCACTGTAGAAAATGTACCTGGAAAGTCTGTCCACAGCGCTGCTGCGCTGCTTCATGTCCTTGAGGGACTTTCGGGAGCCTTTTCTGGAAGCAACTGTTGCAAAAATACAACAAGTCCATAATCAATGAGAATACTTTTTTAAAGAATATGTTAAAGAGATGGAGGGTGACAGACATTCAGAAATCTGAGTTAAACATACTGATCCCAGATAATCTTTGACTAGTTTGTCCTGCAAAGACACATCAACATTTTTTTTGCTGTATGCAGCTGAAAATGCAG